>NC_132882.1:2269731-2316443 GCF_030463535.1 Salminus brasiliensis | reverse complement strand
TCTGCCATTACTGTATACACTATTACTGCTGCCATTACTGTATACACTATTACTGCCATTACTGAATACACTATTACTGCCATTACTGAGCACACTATTACTGCCATTACTGTATACACTATTACTGCCATTACTGAGCACACTACTGCTGCCATTACTGTATACACTATTACTGCCATTACTGAACACACTATTACTGCCATTACTGTATACACTATTACTGCCATTACTGAGCACACTATTACTGCCATTACTGTATACACTATTACTGCCCTTACTGAGCACACTATTTCTGCTGCCATTACTGTATACACTATTACTGCCATTACTGAGCACACTATTACTGCCATTACTGAGCACACTATTACTGCTGCCATTACTGTATACACTATTACTGCCATTACTGAACACACTATTACTGTCATTACTGAGCACACTATTACTGCCATTACTGTATACACTATTACTGCCATTACTGAGCACACTATTACTGCTGCCATTACTGTATACACTATTACTGCTGCCATTACTGTATACACCATCACTACCATTACTGTATACACCATCACTACCATTACTGTATACACTATTACTGCTGTTACTGAGCACACTATTACTGCCATTACTGAGCACACTACTGCTGCCATTACTGTATACACTATTACTGCCATTACTGAACACACTACTGCTGCCATTACTGTATACACTATTACTGCCATTACTGAGCACACTACTGCTGCCATTACTGTATACACTATTACTGCTGCCATTACTGTATACACTATTACTGCCATTACTGAGCACACTACTGCTGCCATTACTGTATACACTATTACTGCCATTACTGTATACACTATTACTGCCATTACTGAACACACTATTACTGCCATTACTGTATACACTATTACTGCCATTACTGAGCACACTACTGCTGCCATTACTGTATACACTATTACTGCCCTTACTGAACACATTCTAGTGCTCAATCTACTGTCAATTAGTTGTGATCCGGTCAGATCCTGGGATGCTTGAACACTCCTGTAATACAATCCTCTCTCTCTCTCTCTCTCTCTCTCTCTCTCTCTCTCTCTCTCTCTCTCTCTCTCTCTCTTCCTCTCTCTCTCTCTCTCTTCCTCTCTCTCTCTCATTCCCTGTGTCTCTCTCTCCAACCTGGCCAATTTACGTTTCCCGCCTTCGTCAGTGTCTGTCGTTGGTGGCCACCTAGTGTCAAAATGAAAATCTATCAGCTTCCAGTGTTTCTCTCTCTCTCCCTGATGCTATTCCTCTCTTAACCCTCCCCCATATCTCTGTCTCTCTCTCTCTCTCTCTCTCTCTCTCTCTCTCTCTCTCTCTCTCTCTCTCTCGGAGGCTGATGAGGTTTGGCAGCTTTAGCTTGCAGCCACAGGCCAGCCCTAAGCCACTGCAGATGATAGTTTTAATTGCTTTCAATCTTTCAGGCAAGTCCCTGCCCAATGGCACCGAGTGCTGGAGTGCTGGAGTGCTGGTGTGTGTGTGTGTGTGTGTGTGTGTGTGTGTGTGTGTGTGTGTGTGTGTGAGTGTGTGTGTGTCTTTAGCAGAGGAACTCTTGTGTCTGTGATGGTGTTTGATAGAACTGTAGAATAGAAGGAATAAGATAGCCCTGTGTAAAGAGAAGAACCCTCACACACTCCAAATAAGTATTTACAGCACCTTCACACAGCTCTCTCTGACCGGCCAATCACACGGCCCACACCTGCCGCCCGGCTTCCCCACACTTCAGACTTCTGATGATGTTCTGTTATCCTACACTGTGACCCATACTGTGATGTGTCTGGACCTGGGATTGGTTCTGATACACTGTACACACTGTAATACAGTATAACCACACTGCTGTACGCCTGTTACAGAGACTCTAGATACACGATTTGGACAAAAGTATTGGGACACCTCAGCCTCAGTCATTGTTTCTTTTGAAATCAGGGTATTAAAAGAGTTGATCCTGCTTTTGTTGGAGTAACTGTCTTGCTGTACAGATGTTCTACTAGATTCGGGAGGAGCATTGCTGTAAGGATTTGATTGCATGTCAGGGTGTTGGATGATCATCATAACACCTCATCATCCCCAACTCTTTCCAAGGAAAGAATTGATGGATTAATAGATTGACTGATGGATTGACTGACTGATGGATGGATGGATGGATGGATGGTTTGATTGATTGATTGATGGATGAATTGATGAACTGATGGATGAATTGATGGATTGATAGATTGATTGATGGATGGATGGATGGATGATTTGATGGATGGATTAACTGATGGATGGATGGATTTATGGATGGATGGATGGATTGACTGATTGATGGATGGATGGATGAATTTATGGATGAATTAATTGATGGATGGATGGATAGATTGATGGATGGATGGATGGATTGACTGATGGATGGATGGATGGATGGATGGATTGACTGATGGATTGATGGATGGATGGATGGATAGATTGATGGATGGATGGATTTATGGATGAATTAATTGATGGATGGATGGATGGATGGATGGATTGACTGATGGATGGATGGATGGATGGATGGATGGATAGATGGATGGATTGATGGATGGATTTATGGATGAATTAATTGATGAATTGATTGATGGATGGATGAATGGATAGATTGATGTATGGATGGATGGATGGATGGATAGATTGATGGATGGATGGATGGATGGATGGATGGATGGATAGATTGATGGATGGATGGATTGACTGATGGATGGATGGATGGATGGATGGATGGATGGATGTATAGATAGATTGATGGATGAATTGATGGATTGATGGATGGATTTATGGATGAATTAATTGATGGATGGATGGATTGACTGATGGATGGATGGATGGATTGATGGATGGATGGATGGATGGATGGATGGATTGACTGATGGGTGGATGGATGGATGGATGGATGGATGGATGGATGGATTGATGGATGGATATATGGACGAATTAATTGATGGATGGATGGATGGATTGATGGATGGATGGATGGATTGATGGATGGATGGATGGATAGATTGATGGATGGATGGATGGATTTATGGATGAATTAATTGATGGATTGATGGATGGATGGATTGATGGATTGATGGATGGATTGATGGATGGATTTATGGATGAATTAATTGATGAATTGATTGATGGATGGATGAATGGATGGATTGGTAGATGGATTGATTGATTGATGGATGAATTAATTGATGGCTAGATTGATGGACTGATGGATGGATAGATTGATGGATTGATGGATGAATTAACTGATGGATGGATGGATTGATGGATGGATAGATTGATGGATTAATGGATGGATTGGGTGTCTGTAAGCAGAACAGGAGTTGTAGTTAAGGGTTAGTTTCTTTGAATCATAAAACCTCCACACCAGTCCACAGTGTGTTTCCCTTCACGTTGTAAACTACATGTCCAAATGTTTGTGGACACCCCTTGTGTAATTAATACATTCAGCTACTAAGTTTCACCCATTGCTGACACAGATGTGCAAATACACACACACACACACACACAGCTTATCTAATTCTAGACCTATTGACATCATGCCTAATACCAGGCATTGAGCTGTGGAGCAGTGGAAGAACTGTGTTCTCTGGAATGATGGTGGTGGTGGAGCTCCATCCAGTACTTTTGGGATGAGTTGGTGAAGAGGTGGGGTGGTAATCATCATCATCCAACATCATTTACAGCATTTAGCAGTCTTCTTCTCTGGACAGTAGAGACAGTTACTCCAACAAAAGCAGGATCATCTCTTTTGATCCCCTTGATTTCAGAGGAAACAATGAAAGAGCAGGTGTCCCAATACTTTTGTCCATAGAGTGTTTTTTTATCTCCTCTAAGCTCTGCTGAATGGCTGTTTTGTCAGTTTGGAGCGTAAAGGCTGAAAGCAGCATTACCGATGTGTCTGTTCTGCTTTGAGGAACAACTGAAAGAGAAGAACCAGAAGATCTGAGGGATGTTCCTCAGGTGCAGGACCATGAAGTGTCACGGTAACAGTTAAGCAGTGTACAGACATCAGACCAGTCTCTGTGAGCCAGACGTCACTCAGGCTCAGCGACGGTCTGGCTGTATTACAGCTGCAGACACTCAGAGTGATGCAGAGAGTGAAATGAAATGTGGGTTCTGCGGTTCTGCGGTTCTGCACTTCACGTTCTATATGTAACTATACACTTTTATGCACTGAAAGTGTGTGTGTGTGTGTGCTTTTATTTGTTAGTGCTTCTTTCTGTGTTCATTATTTCTGCATTTGCAGACAGATGCTTGTATGTGTGTGTGTGTGTGTGTGTGTGTGTGTGTGTGCCTGGTGGTGTCTGGGCTGTTTTTTGTGGTTTTCTTCCTCTGATGGTTATTTATGTTTGTGGGGGCATACACAGGCCTACATGCCCATGTGTGTCTGCTAGTGTGTGTGTGTGTGTGTAGCTGTGGGGCATATTAAGCCTCAGCATTCCCACAGTGAATAATCTCACTACATTTACAGCCCTGTAATATTAATCACCCTCTCTGTCTCTCTCTCTCTCTCTCTCTCTCTCTCTGTGGCAGTGTGCATATGTTGGTAGGGGTACCTTGGGGGTGGTCTGGGGCAAGGAGTGGGGAATTCAGCACTAAAAGCCACAAACCAATGAAGCAAATGACTCACCCCAGCTCTCTCTCCCTCTCTCTCTGTGTGTGCCCTGCATTGCCCTCTCGCCCCCAACATTTTTACGGCCAATGGAAGGCTTAGCAACTTAGGTCACATTACATGTGCTGCTGGTTTGAGGTAACATGAAGATTCACCGTCCAGAACGTCTGCTGACCGGTGTTCTCCTCCAGTGTGAGCTGTTCTTATAGATCCTCAGAGTTGGATTTCAGATCCAGAGAGCTCTCTGAGGCCTTCAAAATAAAGGGTGGAGATGCAGAGGAGTCTGTAGATGGAAGGGGTTTAAACAGATCTCAGAACAGTTAGAGATCAGCCGCTGTTCCACCGTCCACTGAATCATCTACAAGGGGAACAGCTGACCAACATGACCAGATCCTACAAGATCAGCCTCAAGATGAGTCCCAAAATATCGTCAGGGTAGCAGATGGATCTCACCACAGTTACAGTACAGCATCTACCATCAGCAAGAGACCAAACCAGTCTGATCTTAATGGGAGGAGTGGAAGGAGGAGACCCTCTGTGCTTTGGACAGATGAATCCAAAGGTCTACAGGCCGCCAAACCATTCGCCACTTTTTTCAGTTGGCGCTGAGCGGCTCAGCAGACGATGACACTGACTCCACGGCCTGGGGATCACAAGTTCGATTCTCGGGTCATGCTGTTTTGCCATCAGCAGCCGGAGCCTGAGAGAGCACAGCTGGCATGTTCTCTCAGGGTGGGTAGATGGAGCTGAAGATCCGGCGCTTTCCTCTGAGCATGTTGGCTGTCTAGTGATGCTGCACCAGCGGCAGTTCAAGAGTGTCAAGAGCATTGCTAGTGATAGGGGGAGTGCCATCAGCTGCCAGAGTCTGAGAGAGCACAATTTGCCGTGTTCTCTCCAGGGGGGTAGGTGGCGCTCTCTCCCCTCATCACGTGATGTTGGCTTGCACAAAGCTGGAGTGTGTTGGCTGCAGTTGGAAAAGAGATGGTGGCTGATTTCACATGTGATCGGAGGAGACCTCCTAGTGTTGGGTGCATTGCTGGTGCTGGGGGGAGCTACGAATGGGTGGGTCAGCCGGCAGGCTGCTATCTAGTTGGGGAAAAGGTAACTTTTAGACATGGACAGCTCCGGTTGGATCGCTCGGGCTGAACCGCTTCGGCTGGACAGCTCGGGCTGGATCGCTCGGGCTGGACCGCTCCGGCTGGACAGCTCCGGTTGGATCGCTCGGGCTGGACTGCTCGGGCTGGACCGCTCCGGCTGGACAGCTCGGGTTGTTCGGTCACAGAGGGTTTAAGTGAGTGTTAAGCGTATCAGAGTAACACAACCGAGAGCTCTGGGCAAAGCATCGCACACACACACACACACACCTCCCAAAGGTCACTTCTCGGGTTTGGAGTGTGAAGTGAGGATGGAGAGAAGTTCGGACCACCTTCACACACTCCCTCAGGGGCCAACAGGACACACCAAGGAACAGACTGTGTTTTTTAAGTGTTACATTTGCGTTGCTAAATGCATGTGTGTGTGTGTGTGTGTGTGTGTGTGTGTTAATGTGAAGCTTGCGTTCTTTGTCCTGATTCACTCTGACTCTAATGGGGCCCAGTGGTGAATTTTTCATTTCGCCCAGAGGGGAGCGACAGCATACTGGAGAGAGAGAGAGAGAGAGAGAGAGAGAGAGAGAGAGGGTGAGAGAGAGGGAAAGAGGGTGAGAGAGAGGGAAAGAGAGAGAGAGAGAGAGAGAGAGAGAGAGAGAGAGAGAGAGAGAGAGAGAGAGAGAGACAGAGAGAGAGAGGGAGAGAGAGAGACAGAGAGACAGAGAGAGAGAGACAGAGAGAGAGACAGAGAGACAGAGAGAGAGAGACAGAGAGAGAGAGAGAGAGAGAGAGAGAGAGAGAGAAAGAGAGAGAGACAGAGAGAGAGAGAGGGAGAGAGAGAGACAGAGAGACAGAGAGAGAGAGAGAGAGAGAGAGAGAGAGAGCTGCAGGAGTGTTTGGCAGTGTGTGTATTTACATTAGCAGCACTGTAGCAGTAACTAATGCTGCCAAAAGGCTGATGGCTGCTGCTGTTTGCCAGAGGAGCGAGAGATCGGCCTGAAAGTGAAGAAATAAGACGGAACTAAACAAATGATTTGGAGTGTGACCTTCACCAGCCCTCTCTCTCTCTCTCTCTCTCTCTCTCTCTCTCTCTCATCCTCTCACGCTGTCTCTTCCTCTCCTCCTCTCGCTCTGAAAGTCTTTCTCCTGGCTTTTTCTTTCTGTCTTAACCAGCAGGATCTTCTTCTTAACCCTCCTCAGTCACTGAGAGTGATAGACTGCTGAAACCCAAACCCCCAACCCCCCTAACCCCAACATTCCTCCTCTCACTGAGAGGAGGCAAAAGTACACAAGTCCCATACTTGAATAAAAGTACAAATACTGCAGTTTACAAATACCTAAATAAAAGTACAAATACTGCAGTTTACAAATACCTAAATAAAGTACAAATACTCTAGTTTACAAATACCTAAATAAAAGTACAAATACTCCAGTTTTAAAATACATGAAAAGTACAAATACTCTAGTTTACAAATACCTAAATAAAGTACAAATACTCTAGTTTACAAATACCTAAATAAAGGTACAAATACTCCAGTTTACAAATACCTAAATAAAGTACAAATACTCCAGTTTACAAATACCTAAATAAAGTACAAATACTGCAGTTTACAAATACCTAAATAAAGTACAAATATTACAGTTTACAAATACCTAAATAAAGTACAAATACTGCAGTTTACAAATACCTAAATAAAGTACAAATACTCCAGTTTACAAATACCTAAATAAAGTACAAATACTCCAGTTTTAAAATACCTAAATAAAGTACAAATACTCCAGTTTCAAAATACTTAAATAAAAGTACAAATACTCCAGTTTACAAATGCCTAAATAAAAGTACAAATACTCCATCACCGTTTAACATGCCCACACCTCTGATCTGCAGAGACTCACATTTCCGACTAGCTGTCAGTCACGCGCTGGGCAGCAGATTTACAGCTAAGGCAGAATTGTCTACTGTAATTCTCCCCTTTTGGACACGATTCACCTCAGGAGTGTTAACATCCCTTAGTCTTAACATCCCCTAATAAACACTTTTCATTCCTTTAAGCTGCATCCATTGCTGACACAGATGTGCAAATGCACACACACAGCTTGTCTAGTCCCTGTAGAGAAGAAGTACTGCCAATAGAATAGGACTCTCTGGAGCAGATCAACATCATGACCCTATTGGCTCCATGCTGCCTAATAATGCCAGGCGTGGGCTAGAGGGGTATAAAGCCCCCCAGCATTGAGGAGCTGTGGAGCAGTGGAGGAACTGTGTTCTCTGGAGTGATGGTGGAGGAGCTCCATCCAGTACTTTTGGGATGAGGTGGGGAGTTGGGGATGATAAGATGGGTGGTGATCAATTATCCAACATCATGACATCACTGATGATATTTTTGCTGAATGCAACCAAATCCTTACAGCAATGCTTCTACAAAATCGAATAGTCTTATTATGCTAATTTTAGTCTAGCCGCTGATTTACTTAGTTAGCCCTGTTATGAGGTATATATATATGTGTGTGTGTGTGTGTGTGTGTGTGTGTGTGTGTGTGTATACATGTATTTTTATTTCAAGTACATATACATTTCATTGCAAATATACTGCATTCCATCCCCAAAATACAGTCACACACTAAACTGTATTAATATAAAGCTAACAGAAAATATTGCTCACATTCCAAACATACTGAGCGTCTGGGGGAGGTTCAGCCCGTTTATCCTGGAGAGCATTAGTGAGGTCAGACCCTGATGCTGGACGAGAGGACCTGGCTCCCAATCTCTGACCTACATCATCCCAAAGGAGTTGAATTATCAAATATATGTTTATTATGGCAAAAACAACTTCCATTGAATTATATTGAAAAATAATTTCATTTTAAATCTAAATATTGTACAGTATATTTCACCTAAATAAAAGTACAATTACATTTTTATAATTTTTGATTTATTGCAAAGTAAATGTAAATTTTCAGATTTTACATTATATTATATTTTCAGACCTAGCAAAACACAGCTCTCTTTAAGTTAGGTTTATTGGTCTGGATAAAGTGAGACTAAAAGAAGCTTAAAAATAAAGATTAGATTTTATATAATTATTATTATTATTATTATTATTATTATTATTATCATTATTATTATATATATATTAATATATATATATATTATTTTCAGATATTTATTCTTAAGCAGCACCTCTGTTAGAATAATAAAGACAAAATATACACTATAATAAATATATACTGTACATATATCATAAATAATTGTATTACAAAACAGAGAATAATATAAAATTTTATATAAAAGGTTTCTGAGGGCGTGTAAAATAAAAATGAAAAACAACATCAAAGGTTACGTTAAAAAATATTAAATATATATAATATTAATTTAAATATGTTAAATATCAAAGTAACTATATGCATCACTTGGACAAAAGTATTGGGACACACCTCTTAATATTTGAATTCAGGTGTTTCCATTTTCAAGCCCCCAGTCCTGCAGTCTGCCTTTCTTACACTGCAACAACAACAAGTCAGCTGGTGAAATTTCCTCCCTCCTAGACCTTCCTCCAACTCCTTTGGGATGATGTAGGTCAGAGATTGGGAGCCAGGGTCTCTCGTCCAGAATCAGGGTCTGACCTCACTAATGCTCTCCTGGCTAAACGGGCTGAACCTCCCACAGACGCTCTCCAACATCCTGTAGAAAGCCGTCCCAGAAGAGTGGAAGCTGTCAGAGCTGCAACGGGGGACCAACTATACATGAATGCCCATGAGTTTAGAAAGGGATCTCATAAGAGGTGGAATGTGTAAGTGTCCCAATACTTTTGTCCGTATAGTGTTTTACAGTAACTCTCCTGCCCCGGTGTGTTCAGCTACTCCTTTTACCCCGGTATGCTGGGCCAGTTTACCGCAGTGTGTGTTCTGTATAGAGACCCAGTGTGTTCTTCTAAAGTAAGAGGTCAGCGCTCCATCTCAGTGTGTGTGTGTGTGTGTGTGTGTGTGTGTGTGTGTAAGTGTGTGTGTTGCAGTGTTTAGTCTCTCGTAGGCCACAGTCGGTAAGGCGAATCTCATGCTCATATTTTAATCAGATGGAATTTCAGCAGGACAGCCTAAAGAAGACTCCATCTGCTCACACACACATACACACACACACACACACACACACACACACACACACATACACACACACACACACACACACACACGCCTCGCCTCTCAGCCCCGACTTACTTATGCAAATATGTTTTGCCTGGAAATCTATTTGGAGTTGCTTGAAGGGATCCAGAACGTTCTCCTGCTGTCTCCCTGCACCACACACACACACACACACACACACTCACACACACACACACACACTCCTGCTGTCTGCCCCACCGGCTCACCCCGCCGTCTCTCTCCTGTCGTGTGGAAGACATTTCACCAGCACTCACACGCAGACACATGCCCACAACACACACTCACACACTCACACACACACACACACACACACACACACACTCCCAGACATTAAGATATTCCAAAACACATTGGTGCATCAACGCAGTACGTCTCTATACAGTGGTACAGTTAACGGTCAGAGCACCCTGCTGAGGTTAGGTGTACGAGGGTCAGTAATCTCACATCCTCTGCAGAGACACACTGCCGTACATCAAACACTCACCTACTGCTTCTTTACTCTGTTCAGAGAAGAGAAACAGTAAGAGTAGTGTGTAAAAAACACTTAAAAAGTCTTCCATCCCAGTCCAGTTTTTATTTACAGATACAGCAGTGATTACAGTTAAAGGAAAACAGTCCATATATGTGTTTATATAAATGTATATTTTACAATAAAATAATATGAAACAAAAAAATGAAGATCTGTGATGCTCTGGAAGCTGTAGCCCAGTTCATGATGATAGAAAATATAAAGTCTTTTAGGTGTTTTTAGGTTCTAGATCATTTAATTATGACAGGAAAACCTCAGAAAGGAAAGCAGTCCATATATGTGTTTATATAAATGTATATTTTCAGTAAAATAATAATAAATCTGCGTTTATCAGCACTAATGCTGTTGTGTGACTGATGCTCTGGAAGCCGTAGCCCAGTTCATGGTCTGTGTCCATCTGTATCTCAATGCTGAGTTATTACACTATATATATGTATGTATATAATATTATTTTTATTGTTATTGCTTTTATGTTCTTTGTGATTTAAAATCTGTGTTTTTAGGTTCTAGATAATTTTATTAGTACAGGGGACACATGAAAAAGTATAGATCTGTGTTTTGTGTGTTTATTTGTTTGTTTGTCCAAGAAAAATAATACAGTTATTTAAAACAGATTTCCAAAATGACAATTTAAGGACAATAAACAAGGACAATTCTTCTGGACTCAGTGGAAGTGATTGTAAAAAGAGTTTTGGAGCATTTCTATTGGTCCACCCAGATTCCCAAATGTGTGTGTGTATATATATATATATATAGAGAGAGAGAGAGAGAGAGAGAGAGATTAAATCTGTTTCTACATGATCATCTGTTAACACACATCAGCTTACTGACTGATTACACTAGTAAGAGAAATGATCTCATCTATTTTACATCAAAATAAAGTAAATAAATATTATTAAAAATATATATATATATATTATTATCAATAATAGTAATAATAATAAGAATAAGAATAATACCACTAATCTCCATCTTCATTTAGTTATTAGTTATTATCTGTTCTTGTGTTATGAAGTCAAATGTCTCTTTGTGATTGATTTGAATTGTTTGATTTCTGAGTCCTGTCTGATTACTGGGTCTAATGTCTGTTTTTATGGTATTTATTGTGTTGCTCTGATTCCATGTTTGAAGATTTATGTATCAGTACTGTTTCTGCTGGTCCTTGAGGAACGTCATGTCGCTCCACTGTGTACTCACAATAAAAGCCTCTCGACTCGACTCGAGTTCTGAAAGGAGATTTTCCATTAAAGGAAAATATTGTCTAGACTAAGATTTGACTTTTGAATAATCTTAGTATATTGTAACAGTGAGAGCTCAGATACTAATATTATGCATTTAATTATTTTATTATCATCTGTGAAATTATCAAAAAATATATAAATGATCTATACATTATTACTGTTTACTATAAAACACTCAGGTCAGAATTCCCATCCAGCACTTTATCTAATCAGGTAATAATTACAGGTAGACGCTCTCACTGACCACTGACTTTCTGTTTCTTTGGGTTCATTTTAATGTTATATAGAGTTAATTACAGGTAGACACTCTCACTGACCACTGACTTTATGTTTATTTGGGTTTATTCTAATGTTATATAGAGTTAATTACAGGTAGACGCTCTCACTGACCACTGACTTTATGTTTATTTGGGTTTAGTCTAATGTTATATAGAGTTAAATACAGGTAGACGCTCTCACTGACCACTGACTTTATGTTTATTTGGGTTTATTCTAATGTTATATAGAGTTAATTACAGGTAGACGCTCTCACTGACCACTGACTTTATGTTTATTTGGGTTTATTCTAATTTTATATAGAGTTAATTACAGGTAGACACTCTCACTGACCACTGACTTTATGTTTATTTGGGTTTATTGTAATGTTGTATAGAGTTAATTACAGGTAGACGCTCTCACTGACCACTGACTTTATGTTTATTTGGGTTTATTGTAATGTTGTATAGAGTTAATTACAGGTAGACGCTCTCACTGACCACTGACTTTATGTTTATTTGGGTTTATTGTAATGTTGTATAGAGTTAATTACAGGTAGACGCTCTCACTGACCACTGACTTTATGTTTATTTGGGTTTATTGTAATGTTGTATAGAGTTAAATACAGGTAGACGCTCTCACTGACCACTGACTTTATGTTTATTTGGGTTTATTGTAATGTTGTATAGAGTTAATTACAGGTAGACGCTCTCACTGACCACTCACTTTATGTTTATTTGGGTTTATTCTAATGTTGTATAGAGTTAATTTCAGGTAGACGCTCTCACTGACCACTCACTTTATGTTTATTTGGGTTTATTCTAATGTTGTATAGAGTTAATTTCAGGTAGACGCTCTCACTGACCACTGACTTTATGTTTATTTGGGTTTATTCTAATGTTATATAGAGTTAATTACAGGTAGACACTCTCACTAACCACTGACTTTATGTTTATGTGGGTTTATTCTAATGTTATATAGAGTCAATTACAGGTAGACACTCTCACTGACCACTGACTTTGTGTTTATTTGGGTTTATTCTAATGTTATACAGAGTTAATTACAGGTAGACACTCTCACTGACCACTGACTTTATGTTTATTTGGGTTTATTCTAATGTTATATAGAGTTCATTTCAGGTAGACACTCTCACTGACCACTGACTTTATGCTTATGTGGGTTTATTCTAATGTTATATAGAGTTCATTTCAGGTAGACACTCTCAGAGTTCATTACATATGAACACTCTCACTGACTACAGACAGCAGACTGTTACACAGATACTGCGTGTATGTCTGGAGGTCAGTAGCCAACTGTTCACCCCATGCCTGCTACCCTGCATTATTGCTACTACCTCACACACACACACACACACACACACACACACACACAATCAGGCTTACACCCAATGCGCTACACATAATACTGTGGTTTCCTTTTCTATTTAGGTGCGTTAAAGAGCTGAAACTGTACTATAGTGAAAGTATGGTACTGTATCCCAATCTAACTCAATTAAAGAGCTGAATCTGTACTATAGTGAAAGTATGGTACTGTATCCCAATCTAACTCAATTAAAGAGCTGAAACTGTACTATAGTGAAAGTATGGTACTGTATCCCAATCTAACTCAATTAAAGAGCTGAAACTGTACTATAGTGAAAGTATGGTACTGTATCCCAATCTAACTCAATTAAAGAGCTGAAACTGTACTATAGTGAAAGTATGGTACTGTATCTCAATCTAACTCAATTAAAGAGCTGAAACTGTTCTATAGTGAAAGTGTGGTACCGTATCCCAATCTAACTCAATTAAAGAGCTGAAACTGTACTATAGTGAAAGTATGGTACTGTATCCCAATCTAACTCAATTAAAGAGCTGAAACTGTACTATAGTGAAAGTATGGTACCGTATCTCAATCTAACTCAATTAAAGAGCTGAAACTGTACTATAGTGAAAGTATGGTACCGTATCCCAATCTAACTCAATTAAAGAGCTGAAACTGTACTATAGTGAAAGTATGGTACCGTATCCTAATCTAACTCAATTAAAGAGCTGAAACTGTACTATAGTGAAAGTATGGTACCGTACCCCAATCTAACTCAATTAAAGAGCTGAACCTGTACTATAGTGAAAGTATGGTACCGTATCCCAATCTAACTCAATTAAAGAGCTGAAACTGTACTATAGTGAAAGTATGGTACTGTATCCCAAACTAACTCAATTAAAGAGCTGAAACTGTACTATAGTGAAAGTATGGTACTGTATCTCAATCTAACTCAATTAAAGAGCTGAAACTGTACTATAGTGAAAGTATGGTACTGTATCTCAATCTAACTCAATTAAAGAGCTGAAACTGTACTATAGTGAAAGTATGGTACTGTATCTCAATCTAACTCAATTAAAGAGCTGAAACTGTACTATAGTGAAAGTATGGTACTGTATCCCAATCTAACTCAATTAAAGAGCTGAAACTGTACTATAGTGAAAGTATTGTACCTTTTTCTTTCCGGACATATTTGAATATCTGGAGATCTGATCTTCATCTGATCAACACATCAACACCGAGAGATGGAGGCGATCTAACTAAACTCACACACCTGGGGAAACATCTTTAATAATCATTTATAAAATGGAATTAATAGAAATATAAATTTAATGTGAGTTAAAGTTCAACCTCCTCCACCCTACACACATTTATTACTTCTTCAAATGTGTAGAATCAGAAGCAGGTGCAGAACATCAGCTGCAGATGATCAGAACATGGTTCGAGAGAAAGAAGGTAGTAGATGCAGATGAGTCTGAGAAAGGATTTGACCATTGGGATCATTTTAGATGCAGTGGCGACATCTTGTGGAGATTGGTGCATTACATCCTTAAAGCTGGTGCAAAGAGTTCCAAAAGCAATGCCATTAAGCTCCATCATTCCAGAGAGCTGTGTTCTCTGGAATGATGGTGGAGCTCCATCCAGTACTTTTGGGATAAGTTGGGGATGATAAGGTGGGGTGGTGATCATCATCCAGCATCCTGATCTCACTAACACTCTTGCAATCAATGCAATCAAATCCTCACAGCAATGCTCCTCCTCCAAAATCTAGTAGAAAGTCTTCTTCTCTGGACAGTAGAGACAGTCACTCCAACAGAAGCAGGATCAGCTCTTTTTAATAGCCTTGATTTCAGAAGAGCAGGTGTCCCAATACTTTTGTCCATATAGTGTAGAGACTCGAGTGCAACATGTATACACTATCTAGAACTCTCCCTGTCACCTGATGCCCCCAGCGCTGTGAGGGTGAAGCCTAGCCTAGCCTAGCATCTAGCCTAGCCTAGCAGAAACCTGCATCCACCACATTGATTTTTTTATCAACTCATGGAAGCAGGAAAAATGGACAAGCGTAAGAATCTGAGACACTTTGTCAAGAACCAAACTGTGAGGTTCTAGATAATGACTGGGTCAGAACATCTCCAGAACATCAGGCAGGTCTTGTGGAGTGTTCCTCGTAGTATGCAGTGGTCAGTACCTACCGAAAGTGCTCTGAGGAAGGACAACCAGTGAACTCGAGACAAGGTCATGGGCTCCCAAGGCTCTCATTGATGCTCTCATTGCACCGCCCACCTCACATCTTACAAGATGTAAAGAATCTGACGTCCGAAGGTAGCCAGATACCACATGGACACTTTCAGAGGTCTTGGAGTTTATACCTCGATGGGTCTGAGCTGTTTAGGCGACGCAAGAGGGACCTACCCAGAATTAGATTACTGGAGTACTTGGAGTTTGGGTGGGATCTAGACAAAGCAGAGCACTTTAGAGTCTGTGAGGAGATGTTTTATTAAGATCTGAATGAGGAACAGTTATCGTTGCTTGTACAGAAGCTTTTTCAGTGCTTTAAGATATGAAAACAGCTCAGGGGAATCTTTCAGAGTCAGAAGTGAGTGTAGAATTACACAGACACTTAGCTGTGGTGCTTAGCTGACATTCCCTTCCGTAATATGTGCAATCAGGAAAGGCCACTGATATACAGCTATATCCTAGCTTCACCTCGTTAAATAAATACATACTTCTCTATAGTTGGTTTGCTGTTGAGTATAGAATACAGTCCGTTACACCAGCATGGAAACAATCATAGCATTAAATAAGTACATTAGCTTTGCAGAAAATCAGACATCCTAGCACTTTCACTTTCACTCATCTGAAATCCAGTCTGGATCTAATCAATCATTCTCACTGTAAGAATATTCAGATTCTGATTCAGATTTGTATCCATTATCTCCACAATAAGGATCGCCAATTACCCAGCCCATATGTATCCTCCCCCATCACAGGCAATGCTCCTGACACTAAGAGGGTGAAGGTAAAGGCCGCCACATGCATCCTCCGACACGTCCAGTCTCTCGCCGATGCAACGGCAGCACCGGGCAACCAACGCCCTCTGAGGAAAGCGACGTCTACCCGGCTCTGGTGCAAAGGCCAATCAACGCCAGTGCTGGCCAGCATTGCACTGGAGTGATGTGTGGGGAAAGAGCACCCTCTACCCGGCCCCAGCTGCCGATGGCTGTCGATTGCTAGCAGCATGACCAGGGTTCGAACTAGCGACCCTCTGGACATAGTGATATCGCCTTATTTCACTGGACCACTCAGGGTGGTCGTGCTGTCAGAATATTCTAATAGTGGGGTTTGTGAAACATTGTGTAGACATTCCAGAGCCATAAACCTGTCCACTGTTACTCAGTATTCGAGTGACTGCATTTGGGCCTGGCCTAAGACGACAGCGTGAAGGAAGGAGCTGAATCTGCAGGGGTATGGAAGCTTACGGTCATAAAGGTCTACCAGCAGCGGCAGAAATCCTTACAGTCTACAGGAGATGCTTACGTCTCAAAATTGTGTCCGAAAGACGAAACTGATGGACAGACAGGGACCGCCGGCGGGTTTTCATGGCTTATAAATGAAAATCTGCTTCGCTTCCAGGCAAGATCTGCTTCTAGAAGCCAGCGCAGGTTCTTCACCACCAACTTTTGAAAGACCACACCTCAGGTACCTGCAGACCACCAGCATAGTGAGCAGAGAGGCTTGCAAGAGGCCTTTACTCACTTCTGCTCAGGAAAGAGGAGAATCTCCTGTAGGCTGTAGGGATTTCTGCCACTGCTGGTAGACCCTTATGACCATAAGCTTCCACACACCTGCAGATTCAGCTCCTTCCTTCACGCTGTCGTCTTTGGCCACGCCTAAATGCAGCCACTCCTTTTAGCCAATCATTAACTGTATCTGCTTTGCGACCCATTTTCCACACATCCAACGAGACCCTCACTGCACTGCACCACCTCTTCTCAATGTCTGAGTCCTGCCACACACCCCGCAGGTATTTATAGCCTGATCACCCTCATGCAGCGCCATCTGCAGGAGCCTGAAGTTACTACCACATAAAGCACACAAGGTGGCTCAATTTATTAGTCCTGGGAGCTTCTATGTAATATATTTATATATATGTATATCTATAAACGTGCATCTTTCATGCAGCCCATGCTACGGCCTACAGTTTTACAGTTTTTACATATTTTAAGTCACTTTATTTGTTTAAAAAATGGCTTTTGCTTGTCTCGTTTTTGCAATCTGCCAATGGAGCTAAACACTTTCAGTAACTAAAAGCATGTATCACCTGTAATTTTGTGTTAGTATTATATGATATTTGTATTATTATCTTATATTATCTAGCTTTAAGACTAGGTTTCAGATGACTTCACTATCTTAGCTATCCTTTTCTGCAGTTTAGAGAGCACACACATCATAATGAGAGTCAACAGCACAATAAAAACATTAAATATTTGAGGTCAGAAGACAAACCGTTAGAACCACAGTCCCGTGCCAGCCTGTGTGTGAACTAGTGTGTGAGCGTGAGGGCGAGTGTGTGTTCACCAAGTCGACCGGGTGTAGTCAGTCATCCTGCACCACCATCACGTTCTCACGGATTTCGTACTCAATGGTGCTCCAGTCGAAGACGTTACCCCGCGGGACGCGCTGCCTCTGGTTGAAGTACAGGGCTTTGATCTGGCTGCCCGGCAGCACGTAGTCCCACATGTTCACATCCGTGATCTCGCCCGCAAAGCTCTGCACCGCTTCAAAGTCCCCCAGGTGCTTGTCCGGATCCTGGCCCAGCAGGGCGGTCCCGTTGGCGCGGATGCTGTGACCGGGTTTGTAGACCTGCAGGGCGCTGCGCCGCCCGTCCACCCAGAAGGCCGAGAGGCCGGTGCGGGACGCCCAGGTGAGGCACAGGTGGGTGCGGAAGGTGGAGAGCGGCGGCAGGTGGAAGAAGGCGCCGTCACCGCTCAGGTAGAAGGAGACACGCCCGTCTTTCTCGCGCCACACGTTGAGCTCGTCGTAGTCGGGCGTGCGGTAGGCAAACAGGATGACCTGCCGCTCGCCCTGCAGCTCCGTGGCCACTCGCATGCACAGGGTGAACGCAGACAGGCCCAGGGGCTTCTGGGGCGTCAGCTTTACGAAGCTGAAGTCTGTCTGATACGGGAACAGCAGCACCTTTCCACCCAGGCCCACTGAAGGAGACATGGGGAGAGAGTGGGTGAGTGAGGAGAGAGAGAAACACCCATGGATTGAAAGATAGCGCCACTGTCCTGCAAAAACCTTGTATCTCATTTTTTGTCGTTTTCACTTTTTGACTTCATATAAATGTGACAGTTGTTCTTTATATTTTACCAGAATATGAATGGACCAATAGAAATGCTCCAAAATGACTTGGAGTGAAATCTTTTTACATTGACTTCCATTATATATATATATATATATATTTGATTGGTAAATAAATACATAAATGTACATTTATGTAATAAACATGTATAAATATGTATATAAAAATACAAATATATCACATATAATAAATTCATATATTATTTTATATATATATATATGTGTGTGTGTGTGTGTAATATGTGCATGCTTGTGTATATATATTATTTAGAAATGATTTCAAATATGCTATTATATGTAATAAATCATTATTAATGGAATTCCCCTATATTTAACATACATACATTTGTCACATCTTGCGATATATAACAGATACATGTTAAATATAAGGGAATTCTGCATATCCTAATACATATGTTAAATATATATCCACAGTAAACAGGAGTAACTCTACAGAAGTGACAGTCACTGAATAACACTACCCACCTTCAGTGCAGGAGGCCAGAGAGAACACACACACCAGCAGGACACCAGCCAGTACCCGACAGCAGGCCTGAGCAACACACACACAAACGCACACATACACACACACAAACGCACACACACACACACAAACGCACACATACACACACACACAAGCTGTTTATCATATCACTGTTTTTCTCACATATCTCAAATCCTCCAGGCGTTTAAATCATGTAGTTTTATAAAGAAACAGTCAGGTCATTATTTCTGTAAAACCTGCCCCCCGCTCTGCCCTCCACTCTGCTCTCCTCTCTGCCCTCCGCTCTGCCCTCCTCTCTTAACAGCAGCTCCACTGACTGGAACAGGGAGAGAACAGCGGCCGGAGCGCTGCTGCTGCTACTGCACTATGGAGGTTTGGTGGTGGAGCTGCAGGAGGAGAACCTCTCTCCAGAACTGCTGCTGTGTAACGCTGCAGAACCCATAGAGTCATATTAGTGTAAAATCCTGTAGTGTTACTCTACCACCTCCGCCCACATGCTGCTCCACCTTCAGATCAAGCCTCTGGAGCTCTCAGACTGTCCAGAAATGCATGCGCTCAAAGCGTGATTTGTATTTACTGCAGTGGAGTTATAGTAAACACTCCATGACTGTAGGGGGAGCCCAGGAGCAAAATGCCAATTCTCACATAAAGCTGCTTTAATTGAATAACCCAGTGGAGTGGATCTGGATATGCAATCAACTGATAGGTGGACATTTCTGGATATTTTAAGTTCTAAGCAGGTTTACAGTCACCAAACCTCCAAGTTCTCCAAGGTTATTTAGCAAACGCTACAATTCTACAGTTCAAATACAAGCAAAATGTATTGGAGATGGTTCTGTAAAGACCCTTGGTTGCATATAGCAGCAAAAAAGTGTTCTGTTGTTATGAGTTAGAAAAAAAATCACGTTTCAGTACTATATAGAACCCTTTTGCTCCGAGTGGAGATGCAACACGTAAATATACAGGATTATAAATGCTGATCAAACAGAAATCAATCCACTCCACCCCGTCACGCTCGGAGAACCGGTCTAGTTCAGTCACTGAACTTAAAGCAGCATTCCTGATTACTGAGGTGCAGATACTCTCAAAGCCTCAGTGTAGAACCCAGTGAACTGGGTCAAACTGGAACCAGAACACGGCGTTAATGAAGTCCCACCATAATAAACCATTAGCCTGATTCGCTCTGGACCACGTCCAGCAGACACACTCTGATACCAGACCAGCTGAAAACTACCAAAATCACACATACTCACCATGTTCGTGTGTACGATGTTTACCAACACGCCCGGAGAACTGAACACTGGTACACACACCTCCTCAGTCACACACACATAGCTCCTGTACCCTCCTTGCACCAGCGTGACATCATCACACAGACAAAAGGGGCAGTGTGAAGTCCAGCAGTCAGTTGATGCGCTTTATCAAACACTCACACACACACACACACACACACACACACTGTCCAGTAACACTCTGCCTCTGTCCCACGGGCTCCTGACTCCACATCACTGTCTACATACTTTACTGTGACCGTACCCTGATTTTTACAGTTCTGAAAGTAGGGGGGGGGTTAATTTTTCACATGGGTGATAACATCTTCTTTACATGAAATGATTTATTGATTTATTCATAATAGTTGGATGGTCTGAAATATGACCAATATGCACAAATAGAAGAAGTTGGGAAGGGGGCAAATACTTTTCCACAGCCCTGTACAATAGTAGATCTGATGAAGTCGTTAATGTGGATGACTGTATGATCATATTATTAATATGGTTATTTATTACTGCTTTTAAATATGATGTTCATCAGCTGAGAGTGTGACGAGCATCAACACCTGGCCTGTGAGACCAAACATGTTCGAAAGCATTCTAGAAAAGTTGTTCAGGTGTGGAACGGTGTTCTGCTTTCAATTACTAATGGCAACATGCAAATTAGGGAAAAGAGTGCTAGCACCTCACATTACATATGAGACATTACATTACATTTGTTACCATGACGACATTTGCACATTGTATGAAGACTATAGATTTTACACACAATATGGACAAAAGTATTGGGACACCTGCTCATTCGCTGTTTACTCTGAAATCAAGGGTATTAAAAATGAGTTTCTTCTGCTTTTGTTGGAGTAATTGTCTCTACTGTCCAGAGCATTGCTGTGAGGATTCGATTGAATTCAGCTACAAGAGCTGATCTAAGTAAGGTCAGGATGTTGGATGACGATCACTTTCCCACCTCATCATCCCCAACTCCCCAAAAGTGCTGGATGGAGCTCCTCCACCATCACTCGAGAGAACACAGTTCCTCCACTGCTCCACAGCTCCTCAATGCTGGGGGGCTTTATACCCCTCTAGCCCACGCCTGGCATTATTAGGCAGCATGGAGCCAATAGGGTCATGATGATGATCTGCTCCAGAGAGTCCTATTCTATTGGCAGTACTTCTTCTCTACAGGGACTAGACAAGCTGTGTGTGCATTTACAACAAATTAAGCTGTTCCACAGTAGCAGTGTGTACAGTGAAAGATGAGGACAGGAAATAAAAATGCATGATCAATAATCAGAAAAAAAAGTTTCATGTAGAATTGTACATTTTATTTTAGTCAGGTTTGCATGCAGACATAGATATTTTTCAACCTTACAAACCTAAGCAAACGCTCAGATCTTCATGAACTGAACTGCCATACCGTTCCCTCTTCCAACCACCATAGCCTTCACAAGTGGGCCTTCCTCAGGCTTGCTTGACTTAGAGCCACTTAGAGCCTAATGGGGGTAGCACAGCATAGTCACCCAGACCAGGAATTGAACCCCAGGTTGCCACATGGTGTGGTAGCTCGCTGGTGGGTAGTGGTGTTATCATCTGTTCAGCAAAACTACTGACCTTTGACACCATTTTAAAGCCTTTTAAGCTGGAGGTACAGCTCAGCTTGTCCGCTATAAATATGGCAGATGCCATCAATGTAAGGGTATCTGGGTTTCAGCACTGAGTTTGGATTACAGGAGAATACCTGATTACCTAATTTACCTAATTACAGTTAGTGAACAAACTTTTTTATTTTGGGCCTTGTTTTATCTGGTAACATTTAAGATCCCTACAGTCAGTACAGAACTGATATTTCTTACTGGACTCATGGATGAATGTCTGCATTGTTAATGGAACCCATTCCTAGAATCTGTCATGGTGGGTTAGGCCAGACACAGAGGGATGAACATTCGCAGAGATGGGTCCAATCCAAGTAGTTTATTAACAAAACTCACGATAACACAAGAGGGCAAAATAAGGCAACCGAAGCAGCAGCTACAGGACATAAACATGAACACAGCACAAGCTTGAGAAACCAGAAGGTGAAAACAAAAAAAACACCTGAGACCGGGGGTTTAGCTGGGGGACCCCCGGCAAGAACACCTAGGCCGACCAAACCTGGCACTGCTGCGTGAGCGTGGGTCGCCTAGCTGGAGCGAGAGTCATGGGTATATCTTGGCTGAGAACGAGCGAGCCTCGCTGAATCCTTGAATGGCCGGATGGTCTGCTCGCGAACGAGGACGTAGATCAAAAGCTGGCCTAAACACACCGTGAGCAGTAATGGGAACCTCCCGGGCTGCCTCAAGGTTCCAAACATGCAATTCTCTGCCTTGAACTAAGTGTCAAGGCTCCTTAAGTACCCCCAGTCCCAGGTGAAACACATAAACATGATCAACACAAATCAAACATGAACACAAACAAACATGAAATATGAAAAGAACCAAACACATGAACCAAACGAGGTGGAAGTCCTTATGTGAGCCTGTGGGCAGTGGCTCGGAATCGCCCCGGGGAATGATGTGATACCGAGGGGCTGACAGAAACAAACATTTAGCTGAAGCTCTTATCCAGAGTGACTTACAAGGTTATTCATGTTACAGAGGAGGGCCAATGTAGTGTTACGAGTCTTACCCAAGGACTCGGCCCAGGAACCGAACCCCAGTCTGTGTGATGGAAGCTCACTGGTTATCAAATCAAATCAAATCAAATCACATAAATTTTTATAGCTTTTTATAACTGTTGTCGTCACAAAGTAGCTTTACACAATCAGTCATTAGTAAAAGACAAGAAATCAGCATCATAAAAAGACCCCCAGTGAGCAGCCAACAGGGAAAACCCCCTCAGAGCTGGAGGAAGAAACTTTGGGAGGAACCAAAAATCTCAAGGGGGACCCGACCTGTCCTCCTCTGATCAGAACTATTTATTATTGATTATTGAAGTCAGCAAACCATCTAAACTGATCAACTGCTCAGGTGTGCAGCAAATTCATAATCATAATATAACAATCATGGTGTAGAATAACTAATACAGTCATGGCAGTGATGGTCAGAGTAATGAGAGTCCATCTAGGTTTGAACATGGTCATTAGGCAGGTAGCAGTGGTAGGAGGGTGTGCAGCTGGTCTGACACGGGTGGAGGTGGGGGAGTCTGCTGGTCTGACATCAGAAGTACTTCTCAGGCACTACAATAACATTCCCAACAATGTTAAACTGCATGGAGCTCCAGTTCAGCACATTTGCAGTCAGCTCCATCGACTGCTTCTCACTGAGGTGCCTAATCTGCTTACCTGTCAGAACCGAATCCCACATGTTCACATCACTGATCTCACCCACAAAACTCTGATTTTCATTAAATTGACCCAGGAAAGAGTCGGGGTCCTGTCCCAGAATAACCTTGCCCCCAGACTGGACCCTGTGGCCTTTTCTGTACACCTGTAGAGTGCTGCGGCGCCCGTCCACCCAGAAAGCAGCCAGACCCGTGTGGGACTCCCAGGTGAGGCACAGGGTTGTGGGGAAAACAGAGAGCATTGGGATGGAATATGCGGCACAATCAGAGCTACTTCTCAGGCAGAAGCTGATTCTGCCTTTCTCCTGCCACACGTTCAGCTCATCATGGCTTTCAGTGCGATAGGCGAAGAGGATGGTTTCCCTTTGCTGCTGGTTTACCACCTCTGGATCCACAGACAGACGCATGCACAGAGTAAAGGCGTCTAAACTGAGGGGCTTCAGGGGAGTGAGCGTCACATAGGAGCTGTCTGTTGCTTTTGGGAAAAACAGTGCCTTGTCACTCAGACCCCCTAAAAGGCAAATAACAGTTATTTTAATAGAATACACCCTAAAGAGTGAACACTTCTATTATCTATAAAGTAGCATATTCAAATATATCACACTACCTACATTTAGAGCGTTAGTAATATATATTCACCCTAATGAGAGACTGTAGCTCCGCCTCCTCAGTGTATATCACAATACCTACATTTAGAGTTATTAATATTCACCCTAATGAGAGACTGTAGCTCCACCTCCTCAGTGTATATCACAGTACCTACATTTAGAGCGTTATTAATATTCACCCTAATAAGAGACTGTAGCTCCGCCTCCTCAGTGTATATCACAATACCTACATTTAGAGCGTTATTAATATTCACCCTAATGAGAGACTGTAGCTCCGCCTCCTCAGTGTATATCACAATACCTACATTTAGAGCCTTATTAATATTCACCCTAATGAGAGACTGTAGCTCCGCCTCCTCAGTGTATATCACAATACCTACATTTAGAGTGTTATTAATATTCACCCTAATGAGAGACTGTAGCTCCGCCTCCTCAGTGTATATCACAATACCTACATTTAGAGAGTTATTAATATTCACCCTAATGAGAGACTGTAGCTCCGCCTCCTCAGTGTATATCACAATACCTACATTCAGAGCGTTATTAATATTCACCCTAATGAGAGACTGTAGCTCCGCCTCCTCAGTGTATATCACAATACCTACATTTAGAGCGTTATTAATATTCACCCTAATGAGAGACTGTAGCTCCGCCTCCTCAGTGTATATCACAATACCTACATTTAGAGTTATTAATATTCACCCTAATGAGAGACTGTAGCTCCGCCTCTTCAGTGTATATCACAATACCTACATTTAAAGCATTATTAATATATAATTACCCTAATGAGATACTGTAGCTCCGCCTCCTCAGTGTATATCACAATACCTACATTTAGAGAGTTATTAATATTCACCCTAATGAGAGACTGTAGCTCCGCCTCCTCAGTGTATATCACAATACCTACATTTAGAGCGTTATTAATATTCACCCTAATGAGAGACTGTAGCTCCGCCTCCTCAGTGTATATCACAATACCTACATTTAGAGCGTTATTAATATTCACCCTAATGAGAGACTGTAGCTCCTCCTCCTCAGTGTATATCACAATACCTACATTTAGAGCGTTAGTAATATATATTCACCCTAATGAGAGACTGTAGCTCCGCCTCCTCAGTGTGTATCACAATACCTACATTTAGAGAGTGTTGTGAGTACTGAGTGACTGGGATACCTGTATCAGCAGAGGCCAGAGGCAGGAGGACAAACAGGAGGAGGGCTGAGGACTCCATGCTGCAAACAGAACCATGTGTACTGATCACCCTACTGACTAAAGCTCGGCTCACTGAAACACTGGCACATGCTCAACCATGGCTTCCTTCTCCCAAAGCACAGAAGCAC
This sequence comes from Salminus brasiliensis, assembly GCF_030463535.1. NCBI lineage: Eukaryota > Metazoa > Chordata > Actinopteri > Characiformes > Bryconidae > Salminus > Salminus brasiliensis. Next base: position 2,290,776 of record NC_132882.1, on the reverse strand, counting down.
TGCTCTCTCCATTGTTTTTGTAAGTGACACTATATGGACAAAAGTATTAGGACGCCTGCTCATTCACTGTTTCTTCTGAAATCGAGGCTATAAAACATAGTTAATCCTGCTTCTGTTGGAGTAACTGTCTCTACTGTCCAGAGAAGAAGACTTTCTACTAGAGTTTGGAAGCGAGAGCATTGCTGTGAGGATTTGATTGCATTAATGAGGGCAGGATGTTGGATGATGATCACCACCCCACTTCATAATTCCCAACTCCCCAACTCTTCCCATTTAAAAGTATTGGAACACAGGAAAGGGCTTTATACCCCTCTACTAGCCCACGCCTGGCATTATTAGGCAGCATGATGTTTATCTGCTCCAGTGAGTCCTATTCTATTGGCAGTACTTCTCTACATGGACTAGACAAGCTGTATATGTGTGGGTGTGTGTGTCAGCAATGGGTGCAACTGAATGTCTTCTTTAGAAGGGGTGTCCACAAACATTTGGACACATAGAATATTAGGTTTTGAATACATGTTGTACAGCTGTGCCAACCAGCCCCACAGCAGGTTTGGTTGCCAGTCATTATATCTCTAAAAGAAGTTAATCACCATTTCATAAATATAAACATTTTGATATGATTAGTTAATTAAATCAATTAATTAATTGATTTGTAATTAATTACATCTAATTCATATTATGTTCAGAAACACTCCACTGTAGTTAGAAGGTAAGGAGGGTTATGTCTTTGCCCTTAAAGTTTAACATCAGTATTTCCACACCCCTCCTCCACAACTCTGAGACAACCAACCCCATGTTCTTCTAAATAAGAAAAGAGGTGTCAGTACTCACCCTACGAGATGACTCTGAGGACCTGCAGTCAGTCCGACGATGAGCTCAGACACACGTCTAATTCTTTGCACTGTTATAGAAATCACTGCCCTGTTTAATCACACAGGACTGCTGTCAATATTTACAGTCTGAAGTACATGATAACAGAACCCCCCAAAACATTGGGAAAGTCTGGAGAACACCAGGGCCGGCCCAAGCCTTTATGGGGCCCTGAGCAGATTTTCATTTGCCATTCAGTGTGAAGAGTATTGACATTCATTCCTCAGGTAGAAGTGAGTGGAGATACGAGGGTTTAAAAGACGTCTATAGAAGCTGAAGAATCAACTGAAGCTTTTTACTCCAGTAAAAGTGTAAAAGTACTGGTTTCAGAACGACTTCAAGTAGAAAAGTAAAAGTAATGGAAGGAAAACAAAGGCTGAAAGCTTAGGCCGCGCCACAGGGGTCTATAGTACACTACCCCCCCCCTCCCCAAAACCCCATTTCTCTAAAAGCCATAATGAGGAGAATGATCTATTAAAATGTTGATGTTAAAAATGTTGGGCTGCTCTAGGCTCCTGTTTCAGCTGCAGATCTGCCCATTGAAAATGAAGCATTTCAGTAATATCAGCTCTATTAAAGGAGCGTCTCTGTGCTCTACTGAGCATCAACATGAGCTTCATGGAGGAAAATATGAGGAGTCGTTGTCTAGAAGTTTTGTAAAGCTGCAGAAAGTCAGACTTCAGAGGCGTGTGATCAATAAGCTTTACTGGAATGTAAATGTGGGGCTCAGTCGGGACGTTTCACTGCAGCTCTCTTGAGTCTCTGCCACGGACACAGTCTTCATACTAGACTACAGACGTCTGCTGTGAGCTGCTGGAGAGTGACGGGACGGGTGCAGGTGTGATGATCTATTATAAACCAATAGGGAGTCAGAATGGAGTCTGTTTATACTTCTCATCCAATCAGGATCAGACTCACACTTTCCGTTGTACTTTGTTACTTGACTCCTCTGATAAGGAGAGAGATATTGTGTAATACGCTGAAGCGTCCAGGCCTTTATCGACCACCTAAGCGTATTTGCATTTGCCAATGTGGCAAATGTGGCAGCAGCCAACAGCAGGAACTGATTAACCTAGTATCAGTGAGCCAACTATGAAAATAAATGTATATAGAAATCACTTTTACTGGTGTCATAACATTTAGTTTTATTATTCAATGTTATTTTTTTAAATATGTATTTTTATCATGACATCTTGGTGCTCTTGAGGGCCCCCTGGTGGTGTTGGCGATGTCTTGGGCCGGCTCCGCTGAACACACACTGACTAACACAGCATTTTAAAGCATGCAAATAAGGCTTTATTGAGGAACCTTTATTAGTACATAATTAGATACTTTTCTGTGTGAAAATCATGAATATGTCTTTTGTTATTTGCAGTAATGCACAATAAGCACATTATTACCACCCTGTTATGGTTTCCAAGCATTAATTATTATCTAAATGTACATTTTATTAGTGTGTAATGGGCATCACTTCAATTATGGGTGGTTCCAGTGGGCGGTTTTATTGCTGTATGTGGGTTTATTGAGTTAAGTTAAGAGTGTAATATCTATATAATCAATATTCTGAAAGGAGGTTCTACTGATCACTGATTAGAGACTAAAAGCTCTGAATACGTGTTTAATGAGTTCTGAGAAGCTGCGTCACAGAGTCCGGCTCTATTCAGGATACTGAACCTCTATGATACCAGTGAGTTCAGTTTATCAGCTGTTAAAAAGGGTCCAGCTAACATCTGTCCAGCTGCATGTTCTTTAAGGAACCGTCCAGGTGCTGTAGGTTCTACTCATGACTAAATACGGACTAAACAGCACTGAATAACTTGCGTAACAGGGTGGTAATGAAGTGTTAAAGGTTATTTGCAATACCAGAAAGAGTTTCACTATCATTATGAAAGTCAAGGAACATTTTTTCAGTACTATACAGAGCCCACTGCAAGTTATTATTATTATTATTATTAATAGTAATAGTAATAGTAATAATAACACATTCCATTTCTATACACCTTGTTTACATTCAAGGTCACTTTACAAATAACAAAAAAATAAATAATTAAAAGGTTATCAGAAATTATATCAGATGAGCATGTTGGGAATGGTCAATTATGAGGTGGGGAAGTGGGAAAATGAAGCCTAGGGGCCACAGCACTAACATAGGCCCCCTATAGATGCCAAACTGGTCTAAGGGACCACCAGTCGACCAGTATTGGTGGACCTGAGAGTGTGAGTGGGATGCTGCGATTATTTTCTATATCATGAATACAATATAATATATTGGAAATATATAATATTAGAAAAACAGCAGGTAATTCAGTCTGTTCTCTAGCCTGTGAAATAGGAGATCTAACCCAGTCCGGGTTGAATGGCAGGTGGAGCTCTGAATAAGGGGTCCAAGTCTTTGTGTTCAGTATTGTAATGTCTCCCTCTGCTGGCCTCTGTGGGGAGCTCAAGAACAGGCCTTTACCTGAGGCTCAGCTCCAGCACACAGGTGCTGTTCATGATTGGACTGATTAGGACTTCTCTGAAGTGCCTCAGTGTTGGGCGCTCTTGGTGAAGTCACTGGCTGCTTCCAGAAACTTTTGCAACTCCTCTCCTCCTTGTAGGAAGATATGCTGTGGACTACTGATGAACTGAGCCAATCACAACACTCGCTTTCAGCACACCCCGGGTACCGCCCAGCCAATCACAGCTGTTGCATAGAGCGGTACATATACAACAATTAGTTATATACACACATAGCATAACACATAGGAAAGAAGGAGGAGGAGTAGCAAAAGTATCTGGACGCAGCCTGAATTTGACCCTCTGCCCTGTTCTGACCTGGGTTGTGGATCTGCCTGGCTGTTTCCTGACCTCTGCCTCTGCCTGTCCCGATGATGATGATGATTAAAAAGTCTGGTTCCTGTTTGTTATCTGCACTGGTTCTACTGTGTGTCCTCCTGCCTCTGGCTTCAGCCAGCTAGTCAGCTAGTCTACTGGAAATGAGCCCAGAATGATTCTGATGTGAGGCAGACTCAGGTTCTTTGAGTGATTCCATAGAAACACCACTTTTGGTTTCCTGAAGAACCATATCTGTAAAAGAGCTGTGAGATTGTGAACCTTCTAACAGGTCTAACTGCACCCTGCTGTGAATCCAGGTGGGTTCAGTATCTCTTCAGAACATCCAGACTTTAAGTTTTCTTCAGGATGGAGCTGAAAACCTGGAGCAGGGATGAAGAAAGTAGCACTGAGAAATATCAGAGGAGTGTGATCAGAGGTGTCTCTGTATACAAGAACATCAAGCTGCTGGTTGACCAGTTCAGCTCTTGACCACTCTAGGGTACAGTTTTCATTTGGCCAGAATCACCAAGCTGGTTGAACTGGGCTTATTTCTTTTTTCACTTTAAATTTGTAGAAATAAATAAAATGGTTCAGCACTTGCATCACAGTTGGGTTAAGAACACTAATGTCACCTTTTACAACCTCTCAGATTAGACTCAGGAGTCCAGCCCAGTTTACTGACCTCCCTGCTCTAACAGACCCTCTAAACCTGGCCATTCACAGCTGAGTTGAATCCAGTGTGCCTGAGCCTGAGTACAAAACTGTGCAGGAATCTGGCCCTCAATGACTGGAATCAACCACCCCTGCTCCAGAGGTATGAGGGGTTTGAAGGTATGAGGGGGCCAAGAGGTATGATGGGGATGGAGGTATGAGGGGATGGAGGTATGAGGGGTCTAGAGGTATGATGGGGATGGCGGTATGAGGGGATGGATGTATAAGGGTTCTGGAGGTATGAGGGGGCCAAGAGGTATGATGGGGATTGAGGTATGAGGGGATGGAGGTATGAGGGGTCTAGAGGTATGATGGGGATGAAGGTATGAGGGGATGGAGGTATGAGGGGATGTAGGTATGAGGGGTCTAGAGGTATGATGGGGATGGAAGTATGAGGGGATGTAGGTATGAGGGGTCTAGAGGTATGATGGGGATGGAAGTATGAGGGGATGGAGGTATGAGGGGTCTAGAGGTATGATGGGGATGAAGGTATGAGGGGATGGAGGTATGAGGGGATGTAGGTATGAGGGGTCTAGAGGTATGATGGGGATGGAGGTATGAGGGGTCTAGAGGTATGAGGGGATGGAGGTATGAGGGGATGGAGGTATGGGGGGTCTGAAGGTATGAGGGGGCCAAGAGGTATGAGGGAGTCTGGAGGTGTGAGGGTTCTGGAGGTATAAGGGGATGGAGGTATGAGGGGATGGAGGTATAGGGGGCTTGAGGTATGAGGGGATGGAGGTATAAGGGGATGGAGGTATAGGGGCTCTGGAGGTATGGGGGGTCTGGAGGTATGAGGGGATGGAGGTATAGGGGGCTTGAGGTATGGGGGTCTGGAGGTATGATGGGGTGGATGTATGAGGGTTCTGGATGTATGAGGGGTCTGGAGGTATAAGGAAATGAAAGTATGGGGGTCTGGAGGTATGAGGGGATGGAAGTATGATGGGTCTGGAGGTATGAGGGGGCCAAGAGGTATGAGGGGTTCTGGAGGTGTGAGGGGATGTAGGTATAAGGGGATGGAGGTATAGGGGGCTTGAGGTATGGGGGGTCTGGAGGTAATCCACTTTCAACTATTTAATAAAGTCATAAATTCCAATATATACACTGATCCAGTGAAAAGTCCACCACTAACTAGTCTGGACAAAAGTATTGGGACACCTGCTTGTTCATTGTTTCTTCAGAAATCAAGAGAATTAAAAAAAAAGAGTCTAGCCTATTTTTGTTGGGGTAACCGCCTCTACTGTCAATCAATACAGGTTCAAACAGCTTCAACGTTTGAATATCTAAAGTTCACTATATGTCCAAATATTTGTGGACACCCCTTTTCAGTGATTACATTCAACTAATTTAAGTTGCACTCATTGCAAGTACTGCCAATAGAATAGGACTCTCTGCAGCAGATCAGCATGAACCTATTGGCACCATGCTGCCTAATGCCAGGCGTGGGGATGGTGATGCAATCAAATCCTCACAGCAATGCTCCTCTAGTATAAATCTAGTAGAAAGTCTTCTTCTCTGGACAGTAGAGACCGTTACTCCAACAGAAGCAGGATCAGCTCTTTTATTACCCTTGATTTCAAAAGAAACACTGAATGAGCAGGTGTCCCAATACTTTTGTCCCTGTAGTCTAGTTGCCGGTTGGTATCCTTGTGTCCGAGCCCCAAATGAGCAAGCCAATGGCAACTGTGGCAAAGAAAAACTCCCTCAGAGTAAGAGGAAGAAACCTTGATAGGAACCAAGACTCAAAAGGGGAACCCGTCCTCCTCGGGTCGACACCGGATGGTACAAAAAAAGAATGAAATGATGGATCATTAATGGAAACACAGTAATTAGTAAGTAAGAGTGAGGCTAACTCAACATAGGTGCTCAGATTTAACCACTGAAACCAGACATTAATGTCAGCAGTCTAAATAAGGGAATGAAGGGCCTATTTGAGGTCAAGGGGTCAGTCAGAGAGATCAGGGAGACGAAAGATGCATGCTGGAGGAGTTTTCTGGCTCAGATGGAAGAAGACTGGCACAAGCAAGCATCTCATCGATGGTAGACGGCTGAGGGTGGGCGGCTCAGCTCGGCAGAAAGAAACACACAAAGGAAACAAAGGCATTAGGATTGTGTTTGGGATGACTTCTCAGAGTGCAGAGTCCTCCCTATATCAGCACAGATGGCCAGACGGAAGCACAGACATGAGCATTCCCTGCTCCCCCCCAGAGCAAAACCTTAATCTAACAGGGTAACTCTAATCTAACAGAACACTGTCAGTACTGATAACAGAACCCTGTCAGTACTGATAACAGAACACTGCCAGTACTGATAACAGAACACTGCCAGTACTGATAACAGAACACTGCCAGCGCTGATAACAGAACACTGCCAGCGCTGATAACAGAACACTGCCAGCGCTGATAACAGAACACTGTCAGCACTGATAACAGAACACTGCCAGTACTGATAACAGAACACTGCCAGCGCTGATAACAGAACACTGCCAGCACTGATAACAGAACACTGTCAGCACTGATAACAGAACACTGCCAGTACTGATAACAGAACCCTGTCAGTACTGATAACAGAACACTGCCAGTACTGATAACAGAACACTGCCAGTACTGATAACAGAACACTGCCAGCACTGATAACAGAACACTGCCAGTACTGATAACAGAACACTGCCAGCGCTGATAACAGAACACTGTCAGTACTGATAACAGAACCCTGTCAGTACTGATAACAGAACACTGCCAGTACTGATAACAGAACACTGCCAGCGCTGATAACAGAACACTGTCAGCACTGATAACAGAACACTGTCAGCACTGATAACAGAACACTGCCAGTACTGATAACAGAACACTGCCAGCGCTGATAACAGAACACTGTCAGCACTGATAACAGAACACTGCCAGTACTGATAACAGAACACTGCCAGCACTGATAACAGAACACTGTCAGCACTGATAACAGAACACTGCCAGTACTGATAACAGAACACTGCCAGCACTGATAACAGAACACTGCCAGTACTGATAACAGAACACTGCCAGCACTGATAACAGAACACTGTCAGTACTGATAACAGAACACTGCCAGCACTGATAACAGAACACTGTCAGTACTGATAACAGAACACTGCCAGTACTGATAACAGAACACTGCCAGTACTGATAACAAAACACTGCCAGTACTGATAACAGAACACTGCCAGTACTGATAACAAAACACTGTCAGTACTGATAACAGAACACTGTCAGCACTGATAACAGAACCCTGTCAGTACTGATAACAGAACACTGTCAGTACTGATAACAGAACACTGCCAGTACTGATAACAGAACACTGTCAGCACTGATAACAGAACCCTGCCAGCACTGATAACAGAACACTGCCAGCACTGATAACAGAACACTGCCAGTACTGATAACAGAACACTGCCAGCACTGATAACAGAACCCTGCCAGTACTGATAACAGAACACTGCCAGCACTGATAACAGAACCCTGTCAGTACTGATAACACAACACTGTCAGTACTGATAACAGAACACTGCCAGCACTGATAACAGAACCCTGTCAGTACTGATAACAGAACCCTGTCAGTACTGATAACAGAACACTGCCAGTACTGATAACACAACACTGTCAGTACTGATAACAGAACACTGCCAGTACTGATAACAGAACACTGTCAGTACTGATAACAGAACACTGCCAGCACTGATAACAGAACACTGTCAGTACTGATAACAGAACACTGTCAGTACTGATAACAGAACACTGCCAGTACTGATAACAGAACCCTGTCAGTACTGATAACAGAACACTGTCAGTACTGATAACAGAACACTGCCAGCACTGATAACAGAACACTGTCAGTACTGATAACACAACACTGTCAGTACTGATAACAGAACACTGCCAGTACTGATAACAGAACCCTGTCAGTACTGATAACAGAACACTGTCAGTACTGATAACAGAACACTGCCAGCACTGATAACAGAACACTGTCAGTACTGATAACAGAACACTGCCAGCACTGCCAGTACTGATAACAGAACCCTGTCAGTACTGATAACAGAACACTGTCAGTACTGATAACAGAACACTGCCAGCACTGATAACAGAACACTGTCAGTACTGATAACAGAACCCTGTCAGTACTGATAACAGAACACTGTCAGTACTGATAACAGAACACTGCCAGTACTGATAACAGAACACTGCCAGCACTGATAACAGAACACTGTCAGTACTGATAACAGAACACTGCCAGCACTGATAACAGAACACTGTCAGTACTGATAACAGAACACTGCCAGTACTGATAACAGAACCCTGTCAGTACTGATAACAGAACACTGCCAGTACTGATAACAGAACACTGTCAGTACTGATAACAGAACACTGTCAGTACTGATAACAGAACACTGCCAGCACTGCCAGTACTGATAACAGAACCCTGTCAGTACTGATAACAGAACACTGTCAGTACTGATAACAGAACACTGCCAGCACTGATAACAGAACACTGTCAGTACTGATAACAGAACCCTGTCAGTACTGATAACAGAACACTGTCAGTACTGATAACAGAACACTGCCAGTACTGATAACAGAACCCTGTCAGTACTGATAACAGAACACTGTCAGCACTGATAACAGAACACTGCCAGCACTGATAACAGAACACTGTCAGTACTGATAACAGAACCCTGTCAGTACTGATAACAGAACACTGTCAGCACTGATAACAGAACACTGTCAGTACTGATAACAGAACCCTGTCAGCACTGATAACAGAACACTGTCAGTACTGATAACAGAACCCTGTCAGTACTGATAACAGAACACTGCCAGCACTGATAACAGAACCCTGTCAGTACTGATAACAGAACACTGTCAGCACTGATAACAGAACACTGTCAGCACTGATAACAGAACCCTGTCAGTACTGATAACAGAACACTGTCAGCACTGATAACAGAACACTGTCAGTACTGATAACAGAACACTGTCAGCACTGATAACAGAACACTGTCAGTACTGATAACAGAACCCTGTCAGTACTGATAACAGAACACTGCCAGCACTGATAACAGAACCCTGTCAGTACTGATAACAGAACACTGCCAGTACTGATAACAGAACCCTCTACACACACTGTTTGTGTTCTCTCTACATAAATCCACTCAATAAAGCTTCATGCTCTCCTGTAGCTCTTATTACTGTAATCATTTATTATTAATATAAAAACCCCAGTAATTAAACATTGTGCACTTGTCATTTAAACAGCCTAATAATAACATCTTTTATGGAATAATAAATAATTTACCTGTAAAACAACAGTGATAATCAAATATTGTACTAAAGTAATAATAATATATTCAATAAATAAAGTATTAATACTGTAATAAATATAATAATAATGAAATAAGGTATTACAAATGATCAGTCTAGATCTTTAATAGTACCCAATAATGTAATGAATTATGAATAATGTAATAAAGTGAGATATTGTAATGAATATGTAATTAGTTATAAGTAATGTAATAAAGTGAGAATGTACTCAATTTTTGGTCAAAATTGATATTGCATTAATGGTCAACATTTCATTTCATGTCTGGATGTTTTTACATTATTGTGTTCAGCAGTTTAGCTCCTCCCATCCAGCATAAAGCACTTTAGCTCCACCCATTTAACACATATCAGTTTAACTTAACCCATTCAGCATATAATAGTTTAGCTCCACCCCTTCAATTTACAGCAGTTTCGCTTTACCCATTCTGCCTATAGCAGTTTAGCTCCACCCCTTCAACTTACAGCAGTTTAGCCCCACCCATTCTGCCTACAGCCAGTTTAGCTCCACCCATTCAACGTACAGCAGTATAGCCCCACCCATTTAACATACAGCAGTTTAGCCCCACCCATTTAACGTACAGCTGTTTAGCTCCACCCATTTAACATACAGCAGTTTAGCCCCACCCATTCAACATACAGCCGTTCAGCTCCACCCATTTAACGTACAGCAATTTAGCCCCACCCATTCAACGTACAGCCATTCAGCTCCACCCATTTAACATACAGCAATTTAGCCCCACCCATTCAACGTACAGCCGTTCAGCTCCACCCATTCTGCCTACAGCAGTGTAACCTGTCCAATTCAACCTACAGCCATTTAGCGCCACCTCTTCAAATTATAGTCGTTCAGCTCCACCCATTCTGTCTACAGCAGTTCAGCCCCACCCGTTCAGCCTGCAGAAGTTTAGCCTGTCCTATTTCACCTACTGCAGTGTATCTCTTCTATCCAGTGTATAAAAGCGTGTAACTCCACCCGTTCATGATGCACTAACGTACCCTGGTTGAGGCTGGCCTAATGCTGGATGCCAACATTAATGAGAGAGAGGAACCTAAAGACGAGAACGCCGGAACTCACCAAGCTGACGGTGCTGCCCCGGCAAGGCTTGCTTCTTCTGAGCAGTTCAGCGTTCCTCTCCACACTGCAGACCAGCAGCACAACCTGGAGCAGATAAACATGACCCTATTGGCTCCATGCTGCCTAATGCCAGGCGTGGGCTAGAGGGGTATAAAGCCCCCCAGCATTGAGGAGCTGTGGAGCAGTGGAGGAACTGTGTTCTCTGGAATGATGGTGGTGCAGTCATGGTCAAGGTGCCAGGAAGTCACTACAAAGTCCCAGGTAGTTGCTATGGTGTTGCTAACCAGTTCGTATGGTTTCGAATGTCATTTCAAAGGTGCAAGGAGGTCGCTATGGTGTCTCAGGAGGTTGCTAGGGTGCTGCTAACCAGTTGTTATGGTGTCCAATGTCATTTCAAATGTGGAAGGAGGTCACTACAGTGTCCCAGGTGGTTCCTAGGGTGTTGCTATCCAGTTATTATGGTATATAATGTAATAAGGTGCATGGAGGTCCCCATGGTGGTTGCTAGAAAGCCTGGTGGTGTGATCGGCTCCAGCTCCTCTGTGGAGCGTGTAAGGTGAGGCAGCACTGAGGTGAAGAAGCCGGACACAGAGGAACAGACCGGAACACAGAGTTTTAGAAAAAATAAGATTTATTTAACATGCGTCCAAATGTTTCTCTGGTCTGAACAACCGCTGTGGCCAGAAACAGTTCAGGAACAGCTACCGAGCTTCAACCACTCTCGCTAATGGCTAACCTAGTCTCTCTGAACCACAGATACCGAGACTAAAGAAACTGTGTGTATTTATAGGTGTGTGTGTGTGTGTGTGTGTGTATTTGTGTATCTATATGTTCTGGACAAAAATAATCAAACAAACAAACAAACAAAAAAACAAAAACAAAAGTGAAGCATCCAAATACAGCTCAACAGAGAAGGGCAGCCGAACACACACACACACACACACACACACACACACACACACACACACACACACACACACACACACACACACAGCAAGGCAGAGGTATCATCCATAGAATGATTGCGTAATGTTGCTGATTCTTAGGCTCCTCCTTCTTCCCCTGATTGGTCGGCTGAGTTTTACTGCAGTTTGATTGGCAACGTTGTCAATGGAGGTTAGAAATGGTGTGTGTGTGTGTGTGTGTGTGTGTGTTAAAAAGCTCAAAGAAATCCCCCACAGCAACATCCAAGTGACAAACAGAATACACACACACACACACACCTATCTACAGTTTAGCAGACATTCAAAACCATTAAGAACAATCTCATGAACTCTACTGTGTACTCATTCTAAACATCACCCAGGTCACCCATATCATGCAGCTCCAGCACTGTAACACACACACACACACACACACACACACACACACACACACACACACACACACACACACACACTTTTTACACCTCCCATCAACATGCGGTTCAGTACAGGCGTAGCGGCGTAACAAGTGCAGGTTCCACCCCAGAACCTTAAGCTGGATTTGCATGGCATTGTGGGAACTGTAGTAGATTTCTGAGTACGGTTATGGTAACTGCAGTCTTACTGGCTGTAGAGAACAGGGTTTCTGATATTCTGGCCTTTTCACATCTTATTCAACCATGAAAACAAGTTGTGGTGGTTGCTATTGTTTCTCAGGTGGGTTCTAGGATGTTGAAGGGTGGTGTTAAGGTGTTATGCAGTCTTTAGCAGGTTGCTGTGGTGTTGCTATGTAGTTGCTAGGTCATCACTGGGTGGTAACTGGTCTCTTTGCCATGTATGGCAGTCGTTTTGATACGCCACATAGTTGTAAGGGTTGTTAAGCAGTAAAGTTTGGATTTGCATGGCATTGTGGGAATTGTAGTAGATTTACGAGATCCACTATGGTAACAGACATACTTTGGCCTTACCCCATCCCCATTTTAGGTGGTTTCTAACAAGATGAAGGGTGGTTGCTAAGGTGTTAGTATTTAGATGCTATGCATTCTGGCCATTCCCCATCCTAATTCAACTCTAGAAATCGTGGTGGATTGTATGAGGTGGTTGCTATGGTATCTCAAGTGGTTTCAAAGATGTTGAAGGATGGTTGCTAAAGTGTTGCTATTTAGATGCTATGCATTCTGGCCTTTTCCCATCCTAATTTAACTTTTGAAATCATGGTGGATTGGATAAGGTGGTTGCTGTGGTATTTTAGGTGGTTTATACAATGTTGAAGGATGGTTGCTAAAGTGTTGCTATTTAGATGCTATGCATTCTGGCCTTTTCCCATCCCAATTCAACTCTAGAAATCGTGGTGGATTGGATGAGGGTGGTTGCTATGGTATCTCAGGTGCTTTCAAAGATGTTGAAGGATGGTTGCTAAGGTGTTAGTATTTAGATGCTATGCATTCTGGCCTTTTCCCATCCTAATTCAACTTTTGAAATCATGGTGGGTTGGATGAGGTGGTTGCTGTGGTATTTTAGGTGGTTTATACGATGTTGAAGGTTGGTTGCTAAGGTGGTGGGAGTTAGGTTCTATGTATTTTAACCTTTCTTCCACTCATGAATCCATGATGGATTGAACAAGGGTGGTGCTGATGCTGCCATTTTTAGCATGCTGGATGCGTTTTCACGCATACACACACTCCCTACAACTGTCCAATGTTTACACCCTACAGCCTATACAGATTACCTGATGGGGGCGCTACACATGACTGTACAGGAAATATGCACGACTGTCTGCCCTGAATAAATGAACAGAAATCTGGGTTTATGTATTTGATGTTGACCTTGTTCTCTGTTGTCTCTGTGAGGTCCAAACCGCGGTGTGACCCACACTGTAACCTTTGTGCACCCATACACCCATACCTAGATCTCAGTGATCACGTCACTGGAAGGCAGATTAGTGGATATCCGGACACTCGCGCATGTTAAGGAAAGGTGTAAACCCCAGCCCCCAACCAAGACTGAAAGAGGCTTCCTGGGTTTCTCTCTCTTAAAGACATTCATCCTTTTAATCGGGTGACTCTTACAGCATCTCCAGCTCCCCAAACAGAACACAGCCTGAGGAGAACCCACACACATATCTGACTGAGAGTTCTAGCAGGGGAAATGACTGGACAGCTCTGCAGTGAGCTCTGGGGATGAAAATGAGGGGGGCCAAATTAACTATGTACTATATACCTCAATCCAGTTCACACTGAGAAAACACTACAGAGCAGAAACGACAGAGACAGACAGACAGACAGAGAGAAAGCCCTACAACCCTTGTTCTGAGAGAATGGGTGTAGGCCTGTGGCACAAACATGAAGTGTTTACAGAGAGAGAGAGAGAGGAAAGGCGGGAGACCTGAGACTCCAGCAGTTTATAGGAGAGTTTCATAGTGAGGTTCTCCTGCTTAAAGTGCACACATACATACAGGAGGCTACTCTGATCTACTCTCACACTCCTCTCATTCTGTCCATCTGTGTGTGTGTGTGTGTGTGTGTGTGTGTGTGTGTGTGTGTGTGTGTGTGTGAGAGAGAGAGAGAGACGGACAGGTGGTGGGGATGTTCAGTAGTCCTCCACCCAGCCGTTCTCCTGGATGAAGGCATCGATGACCTCCTTCATGGCCAGATTAGGGATCAGCTGATCCTGGGTCAGGGGACTACGGGTCACTGGGTCAAAATGTCCCACACGCTGCAGAGAGAGAGAGAGAGAGAGAGAGAGAGAGATTATTCTTTACAGACAAGTGATCATACCTCCTCAACACCCCGACAACCCACCTACCTACCCAACACTCTACCAAACCCACCTACCTACCCAACACCCAGACAACCCACCTACCTACTCAACACCCTACCAACAAACCCACCTACCTCCTTGACACCCTACCAAACCCACCTACCTTCTCCAACACCCCGACAACCCACCTACCTCCTTGACACCCTACCAAACCCACCTACCTCCTCCAACACCCCGACAACCCACCTACCTCCTTGACACCCTACCAAACCCACCTACCTCCTCCAACACCCCGACAACCCACCTACCTACTTAAGACAAGTATTTACACTGCACTGACCTATAATGCGTGTGTTTACCTGTAGATGCTCCTCAATGTCTTTGCGGTCGTAGGTGATGCCACTGGGTGTGATGCAAGGCTCTCTCATCAGTTCAAAGCTTATCTTTCCACATAGATAATCCGGGATCTCCCGCTTCTGCACACACACACACACACACACACACACACACACACACACACACACAGACATGTAAGAATAAAATGTAAAATCTCCGTTCCCAATCCAACATTACAATACATGATTACACAGCAATAAGCCAAAACATTAAGACCAGTCTCAGATGACGCACATGACAGCGACTATCTTGCACGTGAGGTAACTGAACAGTCAGCTCGTGTAGTCGACGTGTCGGATGTGGGAGAAATGGTTGGACGTGAAGACCAGGGCACAGCAGTCAAGAGTGCCCATGCTAACCCCGGTCCACCATCAGAAATGCAAAACAATGGTCTTATAAGAATGGCTCACAGATGATTAGCATATTAGGAAGGAGGTGTAGTAAATACATACACACTCTCTCAGTCAGTCATTCAGCTTGTTCACTCACTCCCTCACCTTTCTTTTTTCATCCACTTGGGCAAAGAGCTCGTCCATGTCTGTGAGATATTTTTCCTTTAGTCAGAGACAGAGAGAGAAAATCACTGATTCACATGAACAACCTTTGAACTACTTTTTATAATTATTATAAGTATTATTATTAATAATGATCATTAATAATAATAATAAATGCAATCTGATTCATATTCATCTCATCTTTATGACTTTATTTATGAGAGATCCGTCTCTCTGTACAGCAGTATGAATTTCCTGTGTGTAAAATGTGCTGCACTTTATTAAAAGGTTATTTATTATGGTGTGAGAGAGACTCACGTGTTTAGATTTGATCTTGCCGATTTCACTGTCGATCTGATTGTCATCCACCTGTTTCTCTCTATAGTCCTCCATTTCCCTACACACACACACACACACACACACACACACACACACACACACACAGTACTCATCAACACTGTTCACAGTCAGTGATGTAGCTAAATCAGACACTACTGAAGGATGGCAGAGCTACCTCTCCCGCTCAGCCAGGATGAGTTTGGTGAGATAGGCGTGCAGCTCGTTTTCCTGGCTGATGCGTTTCTCCTCCAGGCTGTTCCAGCGTTTTTTCTTTGCGATGCGCAGTGCGCTCGGAATGTCATCGCCAAAATTCAGACGCTGCTCTTTCGCCAGATTATACGCTGCAGAGGGCAATGTGATCATATGAACATTATAGAGCATTATAGAGCGCCCTCTATGCTTCCTGTAGTGTATTACAGTCTGTCAGAACGAGCGTGAGTACTATAGAGCATTATAGAGCATTATAGAGCGCCCCCTACGCTTCCTGTAGTGTATTACAGTCTGTCAGAATGAGCGTGTGGATCATATGAACATTATAGAGCATTATAGAGCGCCCCCTACGCTTCCTGTAGTGTATTACAGTCTGTCAGAATGAGCGTGTGGATCATATGATCATTATAGAGCGCCCCCTACGCTTCCTGTAGTGTATTACAGTCTGTCAGAATGAGCGTGTGGATCATATGAACATTATAGAGCATTATAGAGCGCCCCCTAGGCTTCCTGTAGTGTATTACAGTCTGTCAGAATGAGCGTGTGGATCATATGATCATTATAGAGCATTATAGAGCGCCCCCTACGCTTCCTGTAGTGTATTACAGTCTGTCAGAATGAGCGTGTGGATCATATGAACATTATAGAGCATTATAGAGCGCCCCCTACGCTTCCTGTAGTGTATTACAGTCTGTCAGAATGAGCGTGTGGATCATATGATTATAGAGCATTATAGAGCGCCCCCTACGCTTCCTGTAGTGTATTACAGTCTGTCAGAATGAGCGTGTGGATCATATGAGCATTGTAGAGCATTATAGAGCGCCCCCTACGCTTCCTGTAGTGTATTACAGTCTGTCAGAATGAGCGTGTGGATCATATGATTATAGAGCATTATAGAGCGCCCCCTACGCTTCCTGTAGCGTACTACAGTCTGTCAGAATGAGCGTGTGGATCATATGAACATTATAGAGCATTATAGAGCGCCCCCTACGCTTCCTGTAGCGTACTACAGTCTGTCAGAATGAGCGTGTGGATCATATGAACATTATAGAGCATTATAGAGCGCCCCCTACGCTTCCTGTAGCGTATTACAGTCTGTCAGAATGAGCGTGTGGATCATATGATCATTATAGAGCATTATAGAGCGCCCCCTACGCTTCCTGTAGTGTATTACAGTCTGTCAGAATGAGCGTGTGGATCATATGAACATTATAGAGCATTATAGAGCGCCCCCTACACTTCTTGTAGCGTATTACAGTCTGTCAGAATGAGCGTGTGAATCACATGATCATTATAGAGCATTATAGAGCGCCCCCTACGGTTCCTGTAGTGTATTACAGTCTGTCAGAATGAGCGTGTGGATCATATGAACATTATAGAGCATTATAGAGCGCCCCCTACGCTTCCTGTAGTGTATTACAGTCTGTCAGAATGAGCGTGTGAATCACATGATCATTATAGAGCATTATAGAGCGCCCCCTACGCTTCCTGTAGTGTATTACAGTGTGTCACATGTAGATCCTATGCATGTGTGCGTGTACCTCTTTGCAAGTTGCCGATAGCCTCTTCATAATTCTCCAGCTCCAGGTGACACTGCCCCAGGAAGAAGTGCGCCTTCACTGATTGGCTGTCAAGCTCTAGGGCGTGTTTGCAGTCAGCCAATGCCTTATCATACTGCTGTAGCTTCACGTAGCACAACGCCCGATTAGTGTAGTAGACTGCTACTGAGGGGTTCCGGTTCTACACACACAAGAACAGGCATGATTTTAAAAGCAGGTTCTAGAGCCGAACTCTTCTCAGAACTCTGGTAGAACCGTGTCTCAGGCATCAGGCAGCGTCTTCATCACCATTAGGTGAAGAACTTTCTGTGAGGAGCTTTTATTAGAGCTTCAGACGTCTGCTTCCCTTCACCTCCACTGTAGAACTCCAGCTCTGACTGGGGGAGCTTATCTAGAACCTCCACTGTAGAACTCCAGCTCTGACTGGGGGAGGTTATCTAGAACCTCCAATGTAGAACTCCAGCTCTGACTGGGGGAGGTTATCTAGAACCGAGCGTTTCACACCTACCAAATCCCAATACAATATAGTATTGATATTGGTCCTGTTGGAAAAGTTGATGACACCCAGCCCTAGTGTCCAGGCCCATCCCCACCCCCCTTCCTCCACACTTACGATGGCTTTGCTGTAGCAGGCCGCGGCCTCCTGGTACTTGCGGCAGAGGAACAGGCGGTTGCCCTGTTCCTTGAGCTCCTGCGCCGAGGAGGAGCTCTTCTCCGGGCTGCCGGCCTGCATCTTCTCCACGGGCTCTGCGGTGGCCGCTCCCCCCTGCTTCCCAATCCTGTTCCCCGTCTCTTCGGCTGGGGCACCGGCCGCTCCCGGGGTCACCTGGAGAGATGCCTCTGCCCTTGAGCTGCAACCAAAAGAGAGGGTGGTGGTGAACACAGGAACCAAACCCATATGCTCCACTACTATCCTCTACCAAGCAGCCCTATGATCTCTCTCTGAATGTACGCAAGAACCAACCATGTCCTCCAGTTAAAGAACCCAACGGCTCTCTCTGGATGAACACAGCAATCAAACCTAGGTCATCTAGTACAAGAACCCCACTAGAACCCCAACACATTCTCTCACTCTCTAAAAGACATGGGTTTGCTTCCCATGTTCATTCAGACAAAGAAACCCAACATGTTCTGATGAATACAGGAACCAAACCCACGTCCTCTAGTACAAGAACCCAACTAGGTCTCTCTGGACAAACAGAGGAACTAACCACCATGTCCACCAGTTAAAGAACCCAACGGATCTCTCTGGATAAACACAGCAATCAAACCTATATCATCTAGTACAAGAACCCCACTAGAACCCCAACATAGAACCAGAACTAGAACCAAACTTAACATGTTCTGATGAATACAGGAACCAAACACATGTCCTCTAGTACAAGAACCCCACTAGTTCTCTCAAGATTAACTTAAGAACCAGCCCTGTGTTCTCCAGTAAAAGAACCCAGCTAGGTCTCTCTGAATGAACAAAGGAACCAACCCCATGTCTTCCAGTTAAAGAACCCAACAGCTCACTCTGTATGAACACAGCAATCAAACCTATGTCATCTAGTACAAGAACCCCACTAGTTCTCTCTCGATGGACTTAAGAACCAACCCTGTGTTCTCCAGTAAAAGAACCCAACTAGCTCTTTCTAGATTAACACATGAATCAACTCCATTTCCTTTAGTAAAAGGAACCCAACACGTTCTCTTTGGATGAACATAGGAACCAAATCCATGTCTTCCAGTTAAAGAACCTAAACCCTTGTCCTCTACCAAGGAGCCCTACGATCTCGCTGAATGTTTGCAAGAACCAACCCCATGCCCTCCAGTTAAAGAACCCAACGGCTCTCTCTGAATTAACACAGCAATCAAACATAGGTCAACTACTACAAGAACCCCACTAGAACCCCACTAGAACCCCAACACATTCTCTCTAAATAAACACAGGAACCAACCCCATGTCTGTTAGATAAAGGAACCCAACAGCGGTCTACACAGCAACATAAATCTACCCCCACGTCCTGCAGTAAAAGAACCCCAACTGTGTTCTCCAGATGATCTCAGAGGAACCAACCCCACAGCTCTCGTTTGATTACCATAGGAAGCAAACCAAACACGGTCCACTAAACCCAGATCCTCCAGTAAAAGAACCCCATTAGCACTCTTCATACATCAACACAGGGACCAAACCCATGTTCTCCACAAAGGAACCCAAGAACCCCACCAGCTCTCTCTACCGATGACCACAGAACCCAACCCCATTCCCTTCCTGGTCCATCTTCTGAATGATGAACACAGGAACCAAGCCCATGTCTTCCAGTAAAATGAACCCAGGAGCCCAACATAAGAACCAACACCACTTCCTTTAGTAAAGGAACCCCAGAACATCATATGAGGAAGCAAACCAACGTTCTCCAGAACAAGAACCCAAGCAGATGTTTCTGGATGAGTCTAGAAGAACCCAAACCCATCTGCCACCAAAAGAACCGCAGTAATAGCAGGTTGTGTGTGTGTGTGTGTGTGTGTGTGAGGACTGTACGTGATGTGGTGCTGGCCCTGATTTCTCCACCTCTGGTATTCAGGCTGGTGGCTGGTGGCTGGTGGCAGCTGTGCTGACTGGCAGGTCACTGCCGGCCGGATCAGTGGCAGGTGTGAGGACGGGGTTAATAAACTGTCTAAAAAGTTATATTATCCTAATGAGCACCACACCCCCTCCTCCTCCTCCTCCTCCTCCTCCTCCTCCACCTCCTCCACCCATCAGCGGTGCGCGTCTGATTGACTACACCTTCACACTCCCTTACAAAACGACTCAGACACCCCAGCAGCTCAGACACTCCCCTCCGACGATAAGCAGGGTGTTTAAGGCCTGTCTCTGCCCGCAGTAAAGCTCTGCTCCCCGGGCTACAGGCCTGCTGTGACTGGGGGCCAGTGTCGAAACTTACCGGTGGTAAACACAGCGCTCTGCCCGGCGCCCAAGCTCCTTCCCCCGCTCACAGCGCCGAGGAGACCCCGCCGTTAGCCTAGCTTAGCTTAGCTTAGCCGCTTTGCCCGAGGAGCAGACCGCTCGCTGCGCCCCCACCCGCCGCTTAAACGACCCTCGGGCTCATTTCTGTGTTCTGGTAAGGAGACCTAAACCCAAAACTGTTGTCGTTCCCATCGGCGGCTACAGAAAGCCGGTCATTTTCACGGCACCGAGTGAAGCGCTAAAGCTAAAGGCGCTCGGCTTGTTTTCCACCGTGACGTAGAGTGGAATCGACTCACATACACGGGGAATCGACTCACGTCGGTTTTCGGAATCGGTTCAGTTTGGCGAACAAATGCGAGTGCCAAGTGAATCGATTCAACGCCAGATTCAAATATTCGATTCAGTGGACTTTTGCGTAGCTACTGTTGCTAGGCTGGACACGCTTTATTGAGCAATGGGGGCGAAAATGCCATCTAATTAACACTAATTGTGGATTGGTCGGATTGTTCAAAAGGAAGTGCGTACGGTTTCCACGTGGCAACGGGGTGAATGAATGAATGGGGTGCAAACACCCAGCCAGCCAACCA
>NC_132882.1:2254731-2267231 GCF_030463535.1 Salminus brasiliensis | reverse complement strand
TGCAGATTACCCCAAATACTAAACACTATAAAGACTGTGATGCGACCAGATGACGGCTAGTTTAGCACACTGTCCTTCATTCCTGCAAGTCTCCAACCCTTCTCCTGGAGAGCTACATTATATGACAAAAGTATTGGGACACCTGCTCATTCACTATTTCTTCTGAAATCAAGGGGATTAAAAGAGCTGATCCTGCTTTTGTTGGGAGTAACTGTCTCTACTGTCCAGGGAAGAAGGGAGGCTTTCTAGATTTTTACTAGATTTTGGAGAAACATTGCTGTGAGGATCTGATTGGTATCACTTAGTGATAAGACTGTTAGTGCGGTCAGGATGTTGGATGATCAGCAGTCCACCTTATCCCGATCTCATCCCATCCAAAAGTACTGGATGGAGCTCCACCACCGCCACAATCATTCCAGAGAACACAGCTCCTCCACTGCTCCACAGCTCCTCAATGCTGGGGGGCTTTATACCCCTCTAGCCCACGCCTGGCATTATTAGACAGCATGGTAGAAAGCAGTAGCTTCATGATGGTGATCTGCTCCAGAGAGTCCTATTCTATTGGTAGTATTTCTCTATAGGGACTAGACAAGCCGTGTGTGTGTGTGAGCAATAGGTCGTAGCTGAATGCATTCATTAGAAGGGGTGTCCACAAACATTTGGACATACAGTGTACGTTCCATCAGGTCTTTGGTTCCAAACCCTGATCCAACTAATCCCTTCAGTCTTCAGAAGTTGAGGTGTGTTAGACTTGGGTTGGAGGTAAAACCTGCAGGAAGGTACAGCAGCTCGACAGGAGGAGGGCTCGAGACCACTGGTGTTGAGCTTCTCTGCTTCACCACTCTCAGTTCAGTCCGGACCGACCCAAAGAAGAAAAAAAGAAAAACAGGTCTGATGGGCTCATGGTACGGTTCTGTGAGCTAATCCGGATCAGGGCAGAGAAACACCTTCACTTGACAGCAGGGGGAGTGAAGAACAGCGGCTTAAGATAAAACAAACTTATTTCATTAAAAAAAACAAAAAACAATAATAAGAATACGAGAGTGAAAGAAAAAGAAAGATCAGCTGTGAGTGGTGGTCAGAGGGTTCTGTATGGGCAGCTAAGGGGTACAGGCTAAAAGTCTGCGTTTCCATGGTAACTAAAGTGTGCTGCAGGGTAACGAAGCTCATAGTTCTCCAGCTTCTCTGTCGTCGATGCGGCGCGACTCCATCCTCCCATTCAGACCATCAGACCTGCGCTCAGATGAACCATGACGACCGTCTCGCTCACGAGATCGCTCGTGATCACGGTCCCGCGATGACCTATGAACACACACACACACACACACACACACACACACACACACACACACACACACAGTTACTACTGTCCACTCTTACATTTTTTCTTTTAAACCTAATTCATATAAATGTCACACACCAATGAGCCATTACATCATTGCAACACCTGCCTTAGACTTGTCCCCTACAACACCCCCACTGACCACTTCATACCAGGGAAGACCCCAGGTCCTGCCTGATGTTCTGGAGATGTTCTTGGTCATTATCTAGAACATCGCCATTTGGTTCTTGTCAAAGTGTCTCAGATTCTTACGCTTGTCTATTTTTCCAGGAGCCACTGGACCCAGATCATCTGTTCTTCACTCTACCTGACCTACCTGTGCAACATGACTGACACGTAAGAGCTCTGGATAAGAGCATCAAATACATGCTGCAACTGTAAGGACCCCCCCCCCCGGGTGTGTGTGCGCGTGTGTGTATTGGTAGGAGTGAGTGTTTACTTGTGTGAGTTTACTTGTGTGAGTGTTCCCGGCTGTGGCGTGAGCGGGATCTGGAGCGTGTCCGGTGTCTCCGGCGTCTCTCTCGGGAGCGCGAACGCGAGCGACGTTTCTCTCGGGAAGCTGAACGAGATCTCCTCCGCCTCCTCTCCCGCTCCCTTTCCCTCTCCCGGTCACGATCACGCTCTCTCTCTCGCTCACGATCACGTTCACGGTCGCGAGAACGAGACCTAGGAGAGGACACACACACACACACACACACACACACACACAAACACAAACACAAACACAAGGTGAAAATGCAACTCCTGCTCCTCCATCTCCTCTTGGTGGCGTAATAGAGCACTATTTAGGAGCAGATCAGCTTCAGCTCACAGTGAGAGCTAGCCTGGCTACAGTACAGCTTCCAAACATGGTGGAGGTAGTTTCACACTCTGCTGCTGTAACTAAGACCCCCCAAAGTAAACAATGAGGGAGCTTTAGGTGCCCATGACCCTGTCGCTGGTTCACTAGCTGTCCTTCCTTGGAGCACTTTTGGTAGGTGCTGACCACTGCATACTGGGAGGGAACACCCCACAAGACCTGCTTGATAGATGTTCTGACCCAGTCATTATCTAGAACCTCACAGTCTGGTTCTTGTCAAAGTGTCTCAGATTCCTACTCTTGTCCATTTTTCCTGCTTCAGCACCTTCATCACCTTCAAGAACTGACCATTCAATAAACCCACCCCTTGACAGGAGCCACTGGAACCAGATCATCAGTGTCAATCACTTCACCAGACAGTGGTACTAATGTTATGGCTGACTTGGGTCTAACTGTAATAAAGTAGAACTCAGTTCAGAAAAGGATGAAGGTATTTTGCTAATCTTTACAGTCCCCAGACACGCCCACCACATTACGGCAGTACTAATGTTATGGCTGATGGAGAGTGTGAGTATATTCACAGTCATAATAAATGAAGAGAGTAGAGAGAGAGGGTCTGACCTCTTGCGTTCCCGACTGCGTGATCTGGTTCTGAAAACAGAAGAACAGAAGACCAAGATGGTCAGAAACGGTCAAAGCTGAACACAGGAGCTGATGGAGACGTTTCAGTTTCTGGTGCCTCATCATCATCATCAGGGCTTTTTAAAAGGAGTGGCACTACATTCAATTTTCAGACGTGACCAAATCAAGATCAGGACTGAACATTTTACTCCATCAGAATAAATGAATGTTATATAGTTATTGATCGTTCATTCATACCTTTTACCTTTTTATAAACTGCATAAATCGAGCAAAATTAATAAAAGGGGAGAAACTAATCTGCTTAAAGTAATATAATATATAATAACAATAATAAATTCTTACTCTCATTACTCTGACCATCACTGCCATGACTATTAAGTTATTCTACACCATGATTATTAAATTATGATTATGCTGCACATCTGAGCTGTACGACAGTTTAGGTGGTTTAGTAACTTATCAATAATTAATAAATAGTTCTGATCAGAGGAGGATGGGTCAGGCCCCCCTTGGGAGTCTTGGTTCCTCCCAAGGTTCCTCCAGCTCTGAGGGAGTTTTCCTTGCCACGGTGGTCCTTGGCTGCTCACTGGGGGTCTCAGGTTTTCATGTATTCTTATGTTGTTGATTTCTTGTCTTTTTACTAATTATTGATTATGTGAAGATGCTTTGTAACAAAACCAGTTGTAAAAAGCTATAGAAATAAATCTGATTTGATCCAGATTCTTTAATAAAGGTTCAGCGCGCACACACACACACGCGCGCGCACACACACACGCGCGCGCGCACACACACACGCGCGCGCACACACGCGCGCGCACACACGCGCGCGCACACACGCGCGCGCACACACGCGCGCGCACACACACGCGCGCACACACACGCGCGCACACACACGCGCGCACACACACACACACACACACAATTTTCCAATAAGATGGAATAAAAAGGGCCTGTGGGGCAAAACGTAAATACTGAGCTTTATTCTCGAGCCCGGGCTTTTATTCTATTTAGCTGAGCTGTCAGTATTTAGAGGCACAGGCACGCCACACATTGACCAGCATTAAAGTAAACGCTCCAGTTTAGCTCATTTTATACTGTAGTCCCCATAAATACAGCCCTCTCCGTAACAGCAGATCACACAGCCCCTCCCAGTACCAGTTTATTTCTAAGCCTGAGCTCATTTGCCTCACCTCCTCCTCATCCTCTCCTCACGCTCTCGCTCCTCTCTCCGCTTCAGACGCTCCTGGTTGCGCCTCTCCTGCTTATCCAGCACGGTTTTCTGCAGAAGGGAGAGGAAAAGGTTTGGTTACAGACGTCCCTTATAAACAAACCCAATCCGAATAGGGCTTAGTATGGGTGAGCAGACAGACACAGATATACACTCACAGCCCCAATCAGACTCACTGATACTCTTACTGTTGTACTGTTTAACGGGACATCCTATGCGAGTACTCTGGTGAATTACTGCCCGACCATGCTGGTAAAGGTACACCAGTAGCAGGGTAATGGAGTCTGATGGATTAAACACGGCTCTGGCTCTGAGGGGCATTCGTGAGGCCGGTCTCTAGGACTTGGCAGGTGAACCAGTTCTGTAACCACAGCAACCATCACGAACCTTCAGCTGCTCCAGTTTCTCTCGGATTTGGATGAAGCCCAGATGCAGTTTCCCGCCAAAGTGGTCGGCGAGGCGACGGTCGTTGTCATGGAGACCCAGGTAGGCAGAGCACACCTCACACACGCGAAGCTTCTGCTGTTGGAAACTGGAGGCTGGCATTGAGTTTCTGTACTCCTCCTGCAGACAGACATGAAATAAATAAATAAATAAAGAGTTCACAGCTTTAATCCAGTATCTGTGTGAATCTGTGGGGTTTTTGACTGCAGTAATAAACAGAGTGGATGTAATCCAGTATGAATCTGCAAGGCATGTGGGTTTTGACCATCTGACAGCAATAATAAACGTGGAGTGGGTTCAATCCAGTATGAATCTGTGGGTTTTTTTTCCTTTGACAGTCTGACAGCAATAATAAACGTGGAGTGGGTTAAATCCAGTATGAATCTGTGGTTTTTTTTTTTCCTTTGACAGTCTGACAGCAATAATAAATGTGGAGTGGGTTAAATCCAGTATGAATCTGTGGTTTTTTTTTTTCCTTTGACAGTCTGACAGCAATAATAAACGTGGAGTGGGTTAAATCCAGTATGAATCTGCAGGGTATGTATTTTTTTGCCTTTGACAGCCATAATAAATGTGAAGTGTGTTTAATCCAGTATGAATCAGTAATATAAATGTTGACTCATTCCCAGGTTTAGGTGATCATACCTCAGCGTCCTTCTTTTTACTGCGAACTTTCTCCACTTCCTGTAGAATCTTCTGGGCTTCGTCTACATTTCCCTCAGCACCCAACTGCTCCGCCTTTGCCAGCAGCTTACCAATCTCCTCGTTCAGCTCGTGCACTTTCTCCGCCTGGTTCACACACACACACACACACACACACACACACACACACACACACACACACACAAATCCATTATATAGAAACTAAGACATTATCAGATGTTTACTCTCTATTCTCGGTTATTAAACACACACACACACACACCTTGGCGGCGACCTCGGCACTAATTTCCTCCTGCGTCTCAGCCAGTCGTTTCTTAGCCAGCTCAGTTCTACGGTCACAGTCCGCGATGAAGGACTCCAGATGATCCACCGCCTGAACAGAAATCAGACGTCTCCTCACTGCACTTACAACACCGTTCTGGGAGCCTGATGAATTTTACAGTCTAGATGGTACAGTAAGTAGGACCGGCATAATATTTACACAAACTAAAATGGGACAATTTAATTTAATTAAAACTTTCTATTGAATAAATCTGGTATTTCTGTAATAGGAAGAATTTTCATAAAGAAAATGATATATAATATATAAATATTTTAATGATTCATATTTTTAAGCCACAAAGAAAGGGCTGCCTGCAGTATTTCGTCAACAAACGAATGAACCTCATCTGACTGCACCGAACCACTGGGCCTGTTTACTCACGTCCAACTCAAAGAACAGGTCTCTCTCTTTGGAGGCAATCTCATAGTCCGCCCGCAGAGCCAGGTCATGGATCTTTGAGCATTCGCCCAGGTCCATCCTCTACAGACACACACAGACACACACAGACAGAGAAAAGAGGGGTCAGAAATGCTGCAGCCAAGTTATTCTGGTCCGCTCTGACTCAGGAAGCTTCAGTGGGCATGTTCTGATTCACGCTGACTCATTCTGATTCACTGGGCATCAGTAGGCAGGAAAGTCAACAAGCACACTATACGTCCAAATACTTGTGGACAGCCATTCTAATGAATACATTCAGCTACCTGAAGGTGAACCTGCAGTTGTGTAAGCGACACACCCAGCTTCTCTAATCCTTGTAATGTAGAACTACTGTAGAGAGGTACTGCCAATAGAATAGGACTCTCTACAGGAGCTATTGGCACTATGCTGTCTAATAATGCCAGGCGTGGGCTAGTAGAGGGGTATAAAGCCCCCCAGCATTGAGCTGTGGAGCAGTGGAAGAACTGTGTTCTCTGGAATGATGGTGGAGGAGCTCCATCCAGTACTTTTGTACAGGACAAGGAGTTGGGGATGATGAGTTGGGGTGGTGAACACTCTTGTCATTGAATGTAATCAATCAAATCCTTACAACTATGCTCCATCTCCAATATCTAGTAGAAAGTCTTCTTCGCTGGACAGTAGAGACAGTAACTCCAACAAAAGCAGGAGAAACTGATTTTAAGACCCTTGATTTCAAAAGAAACACTGAATAAGCAGGTGTCCCAATACTTTTGTCAATTTAGTGTATCAATAAATAAATAAATAAATAAATAAATATGATCAATGTGAGTCAACTTCACTGTAGCAAGTGTGTGTGTCCTAAGTGTGTTCCTCACCGTGCCCGAGAGGATGTCATGAGGGCAGCAGTTGAGCAGGTGAGACTTGCACACTCGCTCGTCCGTAAACTTCACCCTCTGTCGAGACTCGTCTCCTGCAAGAGCAAAAAACACGATGAGTGAGAACACACACACATGCCTGCACTCTCGCTCACACACACACACACACCTCCTAAACGTCAGTACTATGCTCTGCTAACTCTGGGTTGGGGCAAGGTCATACTTCGGCCTCTGCCTGCAGGGGATGATGGGATTTGTAGTTGAATGAGAGGGACTGAGAGTGATGGCTGATAGCTGATGAGCTCTCTAACGCCCCCTGATGACCAGATCAGCCTGTCGCCTTTACCCTGGTTCAGAAATTTGGTGACACTTAACTATTTTAAGAAAGACCCTGGGAAGGGAAATCTCTCGCTTCCGGTGGCGGGACGACCTGCGTGTTGGGTGCCGGCTCAACCCGCCCCTCTGCTAACAGCCACAGGGAAACGGAGAGGCACCGGACAGGCGGGAGGATGCGGGGCATCCACACGGGCTGGTGACTCGGGTCCAGATATTGGACCCTCAGTAAACCCTGAAGATCTGTGACATCACAACCGCAGTTCAAAGTAAAACGCTGAAAAGCGACACTTCTGTCTCCGGGCTGTGTGTGTTGCCATGGTAGCATAAACAACATTCCGTTCGCCGGTGATGGAGAGCTGTCAGTCACGTACGCTCATTAGAATATTAAGAGCACGCCCAGACCGTTCTCTGAGAGGTCTGATGAGGGGATTCAGGGGGTTTCTAAGGAGAGATTTCAGATTTCTGCTGAAACTTTACTGAATGCATCACCCGCTCAGTACCATACACACATTTTTAAAATTATATTTTATTTATATATATATATATATAAATAAAATAATATTCTAAAAAAAAATTCTATGTATTCTTTTTTTTTTTTACATTTTTAAAAATGACTAATTATTATTATTATTATTTTTTTAATTATTATTATTATTATTTATTTATTAAAGATGTGCTCCCAGAGGCTTATATGCTTTTGGTTGGTTTACAAAAACTGACCACATAAGTCATCAGAGACGGGTCTAATCCGATCCTATAACTTGGTTGGTATCGGGTCCGACACTGGCGTCGTACTTGTCTCATCGGCCGATCCACTGGACTATGCACTCATGCAATGCTACTCCAGCCTGTAGTGGGTCTCACTGACCGTGAAGGAGTCCCTCTGACTCTGAACTGGCACGGACAGCTGCGAGGGAGTGGACGAGGGGTGAGGGGTAGGGTGAAGTGGGGTAAAATATAGCTTTTGTGTGCTTGGTGTGAAGAGCTGAACTGAGTCACTGAGTGTGTGTGTGTGTGTGTGTTGGGGGGGTTGGGGGTATATTTTAACAGTCTCAGTAGAGTTAACCCCTGTGTGGGTGACTGCAGCAGTCTGCTGAACACCTTCCCTCACAGTCCTTCAGTATAAAGATGATGGGAGGAAAATAAAAAGCAAAAAAGGCAAAAAAAAATAAAAAGAATAATGGAAACTAAAAGTAAGTGTTAGTTTATACACACTGCGAGCGAGTGAGCGAACTCTCTCTCTCTCCCATACCGTACCCCGCCCGCAGCTCCAGCCCTTCGTTGGCCTTATTAAAGATTAAAGGGTAAAGCTTTTCAGCTTTTCTTGAGCAAACCTGCAACGAGGAAGTTGGGAATGATACAACAGGAGTCAAAGTGAAGACCGCTGGCGGAGGAATCCCCTCTGTTCTTCTAAATTTTAATCAAATGTCTTAATTTCACAGTGCGCTACAGGTGGCGGCCCAGCGCTTGTCGCAAGCCGGCCCTCTCTCTCTCTCTCGCTCGCTCGAGCCGGCCGCTTTCATCTTTACGTTACCGTCACTCTGCTTCTACCAAAAGTCTTCCTGATGTAGGCTTACAGAATAGTTAGGCTACGTCTGGAAAGCAAATAGAATGGTTTGGATATTCATAACAGCTTTAAAAATCATTGGTGACTCACGGCTCGATGAACATGAGGCTTTTCTGCAACTCCCTTGCAGAGTGATGTAGGCTGGCAAAGATACACTGAACCTTAATGAATAGAATAAAGGGGCCACAATTGTTCAGTCTGTATGAAACACATGTACGGGAAGCAAATGAATTCATCTCAGCACTCACACAGACACAACGGCATTCACACGGCCGGGGGGAGACGAGAAAAAAAAAAAAAAAAAAAAAAAAAAAGACCCCCTCCCGGCCCAGTTAACCTCACTCAGGAAGATACATTTAAAAATCTCAGCGAAAAAAACAAAAATAATAAAAATTAAAAATCATCCCTCTGTTCCTCTCACACCACTTTAACTAGCCACTCGTTCCGGACTGATTACGGCCAATCCACTCCTGAATCACGGTTTCCTCTGAATGCAATCCTCCCTCTGTTTAATGTCTGCAGCTGATCCCCAAAACACACGCATTACCACCACATTACCCCCCCGCCCCCCCCCGACCCCCCGACCACCGTCCAGCAGCACTGTGCAGGTCTGTAACCCCAGACCGTGTCCATCAGCCTCATCCTGACTGTTCCTCAGTGCTCAGGACCCCACAGGACGGACCACCACAGAGCAGACTGCAGTATTTTTTGGGTGGGTCATTCTCAGCACTGCAGTGACACTGACTGACCTGGTGGTGGCGAGTGAGGGAGTGCGTGTGTGTGTGTTAGTAGTGTGTGTTGTGCTGCTGCTGGTGATACGAGTAGTGGATCAGATGCAGCAGTGCTGCTGGAGTGCTTAAACACTGTGTCTGTCCACTCACTGTCCACTCTCTATTATTAGACACTCCTACCTAGCTGCTCCAGCTTGTAGATGAAGGTAAAGTCAGAGACAGAGGCTCAGTTTGTTGGTGTTGGTCGTCCTCTAGTCCTTCATCAGTGCCCTCAGGACGCCGCCCACAGGACGCCGCCCACAGGACGCCGTCGGCTGGATATTTCTGGTTGGTGGACTACTCTCAGTCCAGCAGTGACGCTGAGGTGCTGTGTCGGACCCACTACTCGTACCACCAGCGCTACACAACACACACTACTAACACACACACTCACCACCACCACCACGTCAGTCATTGTCACCACAGTGCTGAGAATGACTGACCCACCACCCAAAAAAATACTACCTACCTGCCCTGTGGGGGTCCGTCCTGTGGGGTCCTGAGCGTTGAAGAGCAGGGTGGGGTTATAGACCTACACAGTGCTGCTCGCGGTCAGAGGAGCTGACAGGAAGGACAATGAGGTGGTTTTAATGAAGTGGCCGATTGGTGTATATTGGTGGTTGATATCAGGAAAGGCGGAATCAGCAGTGACGACCCACAGCGCCCTCTTCTGGCCGCTCCTCGCATTCCCCTGAACGCATGACGATGTGGACCATCTGCCAGATTCTTAATGATTCCCCTGCTCCACCTTAAACGCGGCAGCAGTTTCGTCCAGGTGGAAGAACCGACGGCCCCTTTAAGGTGGAACAGGACAATTCCTTTTCACCAGGTGATGGTTTACTGATGAATGATAAACTCCAGCTGTGCTGCTGCTGAGAAAAGACGTAAAGCTGTACCTGGATTAGAAATCATATGTGCAGCTCTTCACTACATGAAAGCTATTTTTATTTTGATTATTTTATTAATAAGAATTTATTTTGTTTGAGTCAAGTAGTAAAATGGTAAAATACAGTGCAGACTCACTGTTTATCAGCTGAAATTTATGTTATATTAAACAATTTTTTATATTACTTCGTATTTTTATTTTTATTTACTTTTTATTTTAACCACTAATTCATAAAATTGATTTGATGTATTACACTAGGGTCCCAATTTGATACAATTCCCATATAATAAAGAAGAAATGTGTTTTATTTGTTATTATTTCCATTGCTTCCACTTTCAGCTTCCTAGAGTCATCGTACAAATACTGGAGCGTCAGTTCAGCTAAGTCCAGCCTGAACAATTCTGAGGTCACTCTGCTATCTAGGGCACTGTTATCTTTGGGTGGGCACCATTTGATCATTTTAACATTTTCACAACAAACTTTTCAGAGAAACATAAAAATAAATAAATAACATAATAGAAATAATAAATAATTGCACTATGCAGCTATACATAAATATACAGAACTACATGCTTTGTTTAGTGTTAAATTAGGCACATTTCTTCAACTTAATTAATTTTTTTATTTAATAATTTTAATTTTACAGTAATTAACCTGCAAAAAAACCCAAAAAAAAACATGTAATTTCAGTCTATTTAACACTAAGAGACTAACTGAGCTGATCAAATGGTCGGAAAAAATATTTACAACTGCTACTGAACAAAGAAAAAAGGCCAAACAGGAAAGTCTGATTTGTCCAATAGCTCAGTATTAAACTTTAGGCATTAAGCTACTTAAACACACAGCAGATACGCTAAAATACTTTATCACGATATTTAAATTCAGTTTCAGGGCATTTATGTCGATACATGTAATTACAGACTAAAAAAAATAAAATAAAATAAAATAATAGTAGTCAGATCCTCTCTCTCGTAACGAACATCTACTGAACCCAGTCTAATCACACTGTTAGTAATGAAGCCTGCAGCGGATCAGTGTTTATTACCACTAACAATAACCTGAAATATGATTAGAGAAGTATATTACAGCAAAATATCACCATACTGCCCAGCTCTACTTTATATATGATATTAAATATTTGCACCACTGTTTTAGAGAAAAACACATCTCAGATGGCAGAAATTGCATATCGGCCCTTTAATTGTTTGATAGTTTAGTATCCGGCACTATAGAGGCTCCTTACATGAGTCTAAATGTAAGTATTCAGTTCTTCATCTTTTAATGTGATGCTACTATTTTTCTTATGCCTTATTCTGTCTGTTCTGATCGTACATCGATTACCGTGAACCGTGTCGGTTACCGTGAACCGTAATATCGGGGACCGTATCGGTTACCGTGAACCGTATCGATTATCGTGAACCGTATCGGTTACCGTGAACTGTAATATCGGGAACCGTATCGGTTACCGTGAACCGCAATATCGGGAACCGTATTGATTATCGGGAACCGTAATATCGGGAACCGTATCGATTATCGTGAACCGTAATATCGGGAACCGTATCAATTATCGTGAACCGTAATGGTTACCGTCACCCGTAATATCGGGAACCGTATCAATTATCGTGAACCGTATCGATTATCGTGAACCGTATCGATTATCGTGAACCGTAATATCGGGAACCGTATCGGTTACCGTGAACCGTATCGATTATCGTGAACCGTATCGGTTACCGTGAACTGTAATATCGGGAACCGTATCGGTTACCGTGAACCGCAATATCGGGAACCGTATTGATTATCGGGAACCGTAATATCGGGAACCGTATCGATTATCGTGAACCGTAATATCGGGAACCGTATCAATTATCGTGAACCGTAATGGTTACCGTCACCCGTAATATCGGGAACCGTATCAATTATCGTGAACCGTATCGATTATCGTGAACCGTATCGATTATCGTGAACCGTAATATCGGGAACCGTATCGGTTACCGTGAACCGTAATATCGGGAACCGTATCGATTACCGTGAACCGTATCAATTATCGTGAACCGTAATACCGTGAACCATATCGATTATCGTGAACCATATCGATTACCGTGAACCATATCGATTATCGTGAACCGTAATACCGTGAACCATATCGATTATCGTGAACCGTAATACCGCGAACCATATCGATTATCGTGAACCGTATCGGTTACCGTGAACCGTAATACCGTGAACC
>NC_132882.1:2232231-2249731 GCF_030463535.1 Salminus brasiliensis | reverse complement strand
CTCTACCTCTACCTCTACACCTGCACACCTCTACACCTGCACACCTCTACACCTGCACACCTCTACCTCTACACCTGCACACCTGCACACCTCTACCTCTACCTCTACACCTGCACACCTCTACACCTGCACACCTGCACACTTGCACCTGTACATCTGCACACCTGCATCTGCGTATGTGCACATCTGCATCAGCACATCTGTATCTACAAACATGTACACCTGAACCATTGCATCTGTACTCCTGTTGGAAACCGAGTTGACCCCTGTCTCTCTCCCTGTCTCTCTCCCTGTCTCTCTCCCTGTCCCCCCCGTCCCCCTCCCCCCGTGTCTCTCTCCCCGTCTCTCTGTAGTGATGTCGGACCCTGCGGAGCGGCCGGCGGAGGCAGAGCCTCTGAAGGGTGAGCAGGTGGATGGGGTGTGTAAGGAGAGGAGGGTTTGCTGTGGGAGGATGGGTTTGAGTAAACTGTCCGGTTGGCGGACGGCCGCCTTCCTCCTGTCACTCTTCCTTTGCCTTACCGTCGTCTTCGCCTTCTCCTTCATCTTACCCTGCCCAGTCCGCCCACAGTACCTGCACAGCTGGAACCGCACCCTGCCCAACGCAGGTAACACACACATACACACACACACATACACACACACACACACACACACACACACAGTCAGAAGGGATGACCCAGGACAGTTCATTGAGTAACACTAAGTATACCGTACCCATTCCAGTGTTTGTACCCAACTGCACATCACAAACACAATATGTTAAAGAGCAAATATAGCACTTTTTAATATAGGGCCAGCATACTGCATATAAATGGCCAATATTGCACTATAGTACATTAAAGGGGTAGTACATTGCTTTATAGTACATTAAAGGGCAGTATAAGGCACTACAGGGGCAGTGTAGTACACTATAGTACATTAAAGGTACGGTATAGTACATTATAGTATATTAAAGGGACAGTATAGTACACTATAGTACATCAAAGGGCAGTACATTACATTAAAAAACATTAAAGGGCGGTATATGACACTAAAGGGGCGGTATATTACACTAGTACATTAAACTTACAGTATAGTACGTTAAAGGAACAGTATAGTACACTATAGTATATTACACATGCAGTATATTACACTATAGCACATTAAAGGGCAGTATATTACACTATAGCACATTAAAGGGGCAGTATAGTACATTAAAGGGGCAGTATAGTACATTTTAGCACATTAAAGGGCAGCATATTACACTATAGCACATTAAAGGGCAGTATATTACACTATAGCACATTAAAGGGGCAGTATAGTACATTAAAGGGACAGTATAGTACATTTTAGTACATTAAAGGGGCAGTATAGTACATTAAAGGGACAGTATATTACACTATAGTACATTAAAGGGGCAGTATATTACACTATAGTACATTAAAGGGGCAGTATATTACACTATAGTACATTAAAGGGGCAGTAAAGTACATTAAAGGGGCAGTTTGGCACACTGTCCCTTACTTCACACTCGCTGTACACACACCCTCTCACAGTCTCTCCTTTATCTTCAGCTACGTATGACTTCCTGGCGATGGAGGACGCCAACAAAGACAAAGTGCAGGATGTTTTCTTCATGTATAAAAGTGCGGAGGGTAGCATGAACCACACCTGCACTGGTGAAGGTGAGAATGAACACACAACCACACACACACACACACACCTGGACCCTGTCTCACCAAGCTATGGAACATTC
Organism: Salminus brasiliensis; assembly: GCF_030463535.1. Classification (NCBI taxonomy): domain Eukaryota; kingdom Metazoa; phylum Chordata; class Actinopteri; order Characiformes; family Bryconidae; genus Salminus; species Salminus brasiliensis. Next base: position 2,247,996 of record NC_132882.1, on the reverse strand, counting down.
CTTACATTACCATGACAACATGAGTTGTGCGCCTTAATCTGGTCCAGGGCAGGTTGAGGTCAGGATTCTGGGTCGTAAATGGCTCTCTCAATAGTCATCCTTGCACTCACCATGGGATACCATTGAACCTGCTTAGGAACCCCTCACCAACCACATGGGATACTAAAGCAGCCTCTTAGCAACAGCATACCAACCACTTGGAACAGCTTAGCAACCCCATAGTGAGCTGTGTGAGTGTTTTACAAGTTGTTATTATTATTATTGTTATTGTTATCTTACGGTACTGTGGGGTACTGTATGGGACTGTGGGGTACTGTATGGGACTGTGGGGTACTGTATGGGACTGTGGGGTATTGTAAGACACTTCAGTTATGTACTGTGGGGTACTGTATGGGACTGTGGGGTACTGTAAGGTTATGTGGGGTACTGTAAGACACTTCAGTTATTTACTGTAAGGTACTGTGAGGTTCTGTGAGGTACTGTAAGACACTTCAGTTATTTACTGTAAGGTACTGTGGGGTACTGTAAGGTTCTGTGAGGTACTGTAAGAACAGAGCAATAAGGCCTGCCCGTGATCTCCTGCTCAACTGTGTGTTTGTTCTGTTGTGTGTCAGGACTGCGCCCCCCCTGCCTGTTCCTGCTGGCAGTCGATGGCACAGACGGCGAGACTCTGTGGGAACGGCCTTTAGCTGCTGAATTTGATTGGGTGCAGTGTGGAGTGGGCGGAGTCGAAGTAAAAGGAAAAACCTGTCTGGTGGCTCACGCTGACAACTTCACAGCCATCGACTCACACACGGGTAGATCTCACACTCAGACACAGAACAGTAGGCAGGCGGGTTCATGTGCAGATCAACATCTGCAGTACGGGTGTGGAGGAGGCGGAGCTCCGGTTCATTTCTGCTACTTTGTCTGCTGTCCTGCCTGCCTGCACACGCCAGTTACACCAATAGCAATCAGCACTGAACACACTCACGGGTGTGTGTGTGTGTGTGTGTGTGTGTGTGTGTGTGTGTGTGTGTGTGTGTGTGTGTCTGTGTTTAGGTGCGATATTGTGGCAGCGGCCGCGCTCTCCTGTTATTAAAGGAAATCTCCCAGTCATCATCCTGCCTGATCTGAACAGTGACGGAATCGGCGACTTTGCTGTGTTGTCGTACAACCGTCCACCAATGTCTCACACACCTATACCGGTAAGACACCACACACACACACACACTCATTTAAAAAGCCAGGCTGGTAAACCTGACCAGTCACATTTAGGGGGAGGAGTCAGAACAAACAAAACAGCGATTAGAATCACAGTCAGGGGGAAGCATGGTGCTGATAAGGACCAAGTACAGTCAGGGGGAGGTCTCAGAACAAGGGAGGTGCCTAATAGGACCAATCACAGTTGGAGGAGGAGGAGGAGGAGGAGTCTCAGTGATTAGGGCTGACCACGATCAAAGGGACTAACAGGGTGTTAAATAGGACTACTGATTTCCACCAACATGTGGTTAATCCCCTGTACATAGTAGCGCCCCCTACTGTGTCTAGCATGAAAGGTGCGAAAATTATTTTGTTTCTCTCTCTCTCTCTCTCTCTCTCTCTCACACTTACTCACTCACTCACTCACTCAATCTCTGCAGACAGAGCTGGTGTTTTTCTCAGGTAAATCGGGGGCTGTGATTGGCTCCAAGGTGGATGTGGATTCAAGAGAGACTCGGGCACACCTACAGTTCACTACAGCCAGGGGAGCTCAGTACCTACTCCTACATACAGGTGTACACACACACACACACACACACACACACACACACACACACACACTTGGTAAAGCATTTCAGAGGTTTTATACTGTGCTGGTTTTACATTACAAATAACTATTTCTCTCTCTCTCTCTCTCACTCTCACTCTCTCACTCTCACTCTCTCAGATATGGGTCTGTATGCGGTGGGTTTGTGGCGTTTAAGTGAGAAAGCTGGTCTGAAGTCTGATCTAAAAAAAGAAAACAGCTGGGAGAAAATAGCCACACACACTGGACTGATCCCACTATACAAGTAAAATACACACACACACACACTGTTATACTCAGGAATTCAACAACAACCAGTCAGATAGAGTTAGAAAGAGTGATGTGGCAGTGAACTGGTACAGGACGTAGTACGATTCCTGGGACTGTACTGGGACAATACCTATTTTGGTTCCAGACTGGGGCGAGATATAGTACAGTTCCAGACTGGGGCGAGACGTAGTACAGTTCCAGACTGGGGCGTGACTTAGTACATTTCCCGGCTGGGACAAGACCTAGTACCGTTCTTAATCAAGATGAGCTCTAGTTCAATTACTGACTCTCTCTCTCTCGCTCTCTCTCTCTCGCTCTCTGTAGGTCGGTGTCTCTGAAGAAGGTGTTATTGGTCAAAGGTTCAGGAGACTCCCCATCACTTCTGCTCTACACCCCCACCAGTGTGCAGCTACTCAACACACACACACTTAGCATCAGCTGGACAACTAACACCAGCATGCTTCTCAGGTACACACACACAACACACACACACGTTTATTCATCCTTACTAATAAAACACATGCCTGGTGCTGATACACAGTTTTCTTTTTGGCTACCTACTTATTAATGTGTGTGTGTGTGTGTGTGTGTGTGTGTGTGTGTGTGTGTCTCAGTATTGCATCATTTGGGCATTACAATGAAGATGGTGTTCCTGACGTAGTGCTGGAGGAGGACCAAGGAAATGCAACCAAGAGAGTGAGTACTGCACCTAACAATTACCAACATCACCTGAAGAAATACACACACTACATGGACAGTAGTAGTAGGGGTGGTGCTCCACCCAGTACTTTTGAGATGAGTTGGGCAGTAAGGGATGAGGAGGTCGGGTGGTGATCATCCAACATCCTGACCTCCATAAAGCTCTTGTGGCTGAATGCAATCAAATCCTCACAGCAATGCTGCTCCATGCTCTAGTAGAAAGTCTTATTCTCTGGACAGTAGAGACAGTTACTTCAACAAAAGCTGGATCCACTCTTTAATACCCTTGATTTCAGAAGAAACAGTGAATGAGCAGGTGTCCCAATACTTTTTTTCCATGTAGTGTAGGTTAAATAATCTCATGCTCTAATAAAATTGTAATGTTTACAAATCTTAGTAGATGAAAGAGATTAGAGAATAGACAATCAGGTGGTGTGCTTATTTTTTGTGCAATATTGTGTGTGTGTGTGTGTAGGTGGTGATCTTGGACGGTAAGACAGGCAGTGTGTTGTGGAAGGCGAGTCTATTGTTTTGGTCTCAGAGCCCCAGACCTGCGTCTGTCCTCACACTCAACTCTTACTCTGTCTTCATGCTGTGGGGAGAGAGACACAGAAACGAGACGGTAAACACACACACACACACACACACACACACACACACACACAGGAGGATCAAGTAAACTGCCTAACGCCTGAACACACACTCTGTTGAAGAAGGGTACGGAGTAAAGTAAAATGCTGTGTGTGTGTGTGTGTGTGTGTGTGTGTGTGTGTGTGTGTGTTTGTAGAGCTCTGCTGCTGAAGAGCATTCCACGTACCTGCTGCACCCACGCCACCCTCAGGTGCTGCTGGAGAGAAAGAATCCCACCCAGCACATAATGTCATTTAAAGGTACTGTATTTACACTGAATGGCGACCTGCGGGTCGGAACCGGACATAAATGACATAAATAGAAATGTTCTGACTTGGCCGATCAGAGAACTTCAGAATCCATGTCGTCATCAGTGACTCACATAAAACTAACTAACTCCCCAAACAGGCAGCCAAATTGTCAAAATCCACAGCAACACCACAACCAATCAGAATCTCTGTTTCAGCTGGGGGCGGGACAGTAGAGAGGACAAGTTGAGGGTGAGACAACAGAGTCAATTTCAAGAGCAGGACCAGTCAGAATCTCTTATTCATCTGGAGGCGGGACAACAAAGTAAAACCACAGATCAGAACCAATCAGAATCTCTATTTTATCTGTGGGCGGAACTGTAGAGGGTCAAATTCAGCTGCAGAACTAATCAGAATTTCTGTGTCAGTTGGGGGCGGGACAACAGAGTCAATATCCAGAGTAGAACCAATCAGAGAGTAACCTAGTAAACCTGGAGGCAGAACCAGACAGAATCTCAATTTCAGCTGGGGGCAGGACAACAGAGTTAAACTTCAGAGCTGTTGGGGGTGGGGCAACAGAAATTTATAGCCAATCAGAATCTCCATATGAGCTTTAAGTAGTGTGTGTGTGTGTGTGTGTGTGTGTGTGTGTGTGTGTGTGTGTGTGTGTGTGTGTGTGTGTGTCTCCACAGCGGTTCTACTAGAGCGCGGTCGTCATGCCTGTTACCTGGTCCTTAGTGGAGCCAATGGAGCGCTGGTGGACGATGCGGGGATCGGCGGGGCGGAGCCTGTGTTGCTGACCAAGCGCAAGATAAAAGACGACGTGCAGGAGAGCAGCGTGCTGGGAGTGGGTGGAGCAGAGGGTGTGGCCGTCTCCAGAGACAAGGAGGACACTGTGAAGCAGGCGTTTAATAGGCTGAGGTTCAGTGACGAGGTCAAGTAACTCCTCAGGCTGCAGCGGTAATGCTTTTCCCCAGCAGCAGCGACATTACAGCGATAGTTCGGTTCGAAATCGGACCTCTTTTTGTAATTCTCCATTCCACCTTAAATGCTGCAGCAGTTACGTTCTGACGCCTGAGGCCAAATTTCAGACTTATTTTGACCCAATCCATATAAGGATGTTCAATAATCTCTAATAGAATCACTGTAGTATCAATTATATAATCTGTAATGCTATATATATTAACATTATTTATTATACATTTCTATAATAGGTGCCAGAAATACATAATTATATAATAACAGCATATAATCGGCTCTAGAATATAACTGCAGTACCATTTAAGGCGGAATGGAGAAGAAGCCAATGAATAAGAGACCAAAATTTAGCCTGACTCTGATAGAATTATGGTAGTTATAATTATATAATCTATGATGTGATATATATTAACATTATATATTATATAAATATATAATAATAATAATGGCATATAGTAGTGGCCACATTTCAGCCTTGTTTTGATCCAATTCATATGGGGATATTCAGTATTCTCTACTAGACTCTACTAGAAAAGTATAGTATTATATAATCTATAATGCTAAATAGAATAGCATTATATATTATATAATTATATTATAGGAGCAGAATGTTACTTTGGCACCATTTAAGGTGGAATAGAGAATTACAAAAAGAAGCCAGAGAATAAGAGGCCAAATTTTAGCCTGACTGATTATAGTAGTTATAATTATATAATCTATAATGCTATATATATTAACATTATATATTATATAATTATAAAGTAATAGCATAAAATAGGTGCCAGAATGTTACTTTGACACCATTTAAGGGAGAATGGAGAATTACAAGAAGAATTGGAGGCTGATTCTAATATATATATAATATATAATGGTATATACTGTTATATATTATTTATATGTAGCTATATATATTTTTTTCTCCAAACGTTCACTTTAAATTAATTAATATTTTAAGCAGGAACGGCTGCAACCTTTCAAGCCTGTCACAAATGAGCAGTGATGTATGAGTTGGGTAGCTGCTGTAAAATCCGTGCCCTCGCTGTTTTATCCTACACTGTAATAATGAAAGTCGTAATGCTGTTCTATTACATGGGGGGTGTTTATATCACTCCTGTGCAGAGTGCCTTTACACATGCTGCATAATACAGACACTATCATCCTGAACTTGATGCGCTCCAAAGAAGAAAAAATGACAATCGTAGTGGTTATAATGTCTAAAATAGATCTATATTTATGAAACTGAAATGATGCTGAATAAATGCTGAGTTAAAGAAAAGCAGTTTTATAAGTATATAAAATATATACACATAACAAAGCACTTTATTTAGTGACCTTGATGCCAGTGGTGTTATTTTATTGTTAAATAAGGCTCGGGAATCAGGAGCCTGGCTTGCAGAGCGTTGCGGTGTATACACGCTTTAGTGCAGTGTGGTAAATACAGACACCGGGGCTGTGGAATATAGAGTGGGACCTGTACTGTCACCGTTTATTAACGCGCCTCTCTCCGGCCGTTTGCTTCGGTGCCTTTGCTTTGTGGGATGCTGTGGGTTTGAGGGATGTTTTCTAAAGAAACACTAGAGGGCGGCAGTGAGTCAGGAGCGTTTACACACTGTAGGGTCTCTCAGTTCGGTTGGTTTAGCTGTTCCCCGGTCGGGACCTCTGATGCCAGTGGTTTACAGTGAGAGGAGATGTTTGGAGAGGTGCAGAGGGATGGGCGCATTGGGATCGGATCAGGTCGGGACGTCAGGATCAGTGGTGTGTTGTTTAGAGCTGGGCCTGCTTGTGTGTGTGTGTGTGTGTGTGTGGATTGTGTGGGCGGCTGCAGTTGGGTGAAACTAACTGAATGTTTCGGAGCTTTTTGAGCTGGTTGGTTCTTGCCTGTTCTCTTCAGATGATTTATATATGTATTTATTTTCCTCTCTGAGTTTTGCTCCTATGTAACCAATCTCAAACATATCCAGTTCACTGTGGCGACTGTAGTGGTGTACACTCCGTCTTGCTAATCTGGTCTCCCCATTGGCCGAAGTGACCTACATTACTTCTATGAGTGTCACAGATGAAAAGGGTTGAATAGTGTTGTGAATATATTGATTAGATATTGAAATATGTGGAATATGTTTAAAATATTGAAAGTGTTTGTAGTGTGTGAGTGTAAAGAACCTCTTATAGGTTGAACCTTCACTTACATTTACTGGTCTGTATTAGGGCTGCATAAAATAAATTTAAAAAAAAGTATATTGCAATTTTTCCTGCAATATATGACAAAAAAATAAATAAATAAAAAAATAAATAAGCTTACATTGCTTACTACAGGGATGCCCGATCCGATGCTAGGATCAGATATCGGTCCCGATACTAACAAAATTAGCTGGAATCGGCATCGGATAATTAGTCTGATCCAAACCTAACAGAGTGACCTACAGACATCATACACATACCACAGCAGACAGCAAGACTCCCCCTCTCTAACCGGCACGGTGCCCTCGATCTGTCCCCAACCCTCAGCGAGTAATCCAGCTCGTCCTCCATATCAGCGGAACCGAGAAGGGAGGAGCTGCTCGCTCCTCTTTAGTCTCACAGACTTCAGAGACTTTCAGAAATTGTTAAAGGAACCATTACGTCAATCCTTTGAAGTCTCTCCCAGATGGTCAGGTATACAGTTTATTCATTCAGCAATGGTATCGGATCGGTATCGGTATCGGCCGACACGCAAAGTTGGTATCGGTATCTGTATCGGAACAGAAAAAGATGGATCAGTGCAGCCCTAGTTTAATATGAAGGCTGGGAAAATTACCCCCAGTTTCTTCTCTTTCTTTTCTTGTTTCTTCATTAGAGTTTGTAGACTACGCCATGTTAAAGCTCTGCGGCAGGAGATGAAGCTAGCGGTAGCACTAATTCTAGCAACTCTTAGAATAAACTGATTCCAGGACCCCATCTAAAACCAGCCTTTCCACATTAGTCATGCTAAAGAAATCCAGCTCCCCTTTCTGTGTATTATCAGCTACCTGCGGTCCTGGGCCAGTTTCCCCGGGGGTGTACTGTACGTTAAATCAGGTTCCGTTTAAGGTGGATTCAGCTGTAACCAAAGTAATGTAGCCAAATGCTAACTCTCTGCAAGGCCTGAACTAGCACACTGGCTAAGAGACTCTGTGTACTCTACCTTCTGCTTTTTAAGGTGCAGGCTGTGATTGAGACACAGTGCCTTACTGCGGTTCGAGCTCAGGACTATCGGGCCTAATGGTTTTAGCACTGGAGGCTAATGTAGCTAAAAGGCAATGAAGCCTTATACCCCACCAGATAGCATGGAGCACTCCCCTCAAACTGTATGGAGATGTTCCGTAACCAGAGCCGGCCCAAGCCTTTATGGGGCCCTAAGCAGATTTATTATTTTTTTCATTTGGGGGCCCCCCATATCACCACCTCAGCACCAGATACTTCATCTTCAACTTCTACAGGGTCCGAGGCTTTGCCCACCACCCAAGAGGCGCATATCTGCATTTGCTCAACAGTCGGTGCACCAACTATGAAAATATGTTAATATAAACATATAACATTGCTTTTATCTGTGTAATACCATTTCATTGTATTATTCATTGTGTAGTTTTAAATACATTATATATACACACACACACACACACACACACACTGCTCTTGGGGGTCCCCTGGTGGCGCTGTGGCCCTAAACATGATTCGAGCATGCCTTGGGCCGGCTCTGCCTTTTGCTAGTAGACTTGATTGTGTGTTTTCTGGTTCTGCATGCCCCACTGTTATCTAGAACATTGTAGTACATTAGCATAGCTTACACAGTAGCAACATTTAGTTACATCTTTAAGGCTGAATTTTTGCACGTGTGATGATTTACATGGGGTTCATAAGCTAACTAGTGGAGTATAAGCTTCCATTGGCCTGCTTGATGGCTACATTAGCCTTTTAGCTCCAGAGTAACCACATAGGTCTGGGCTCATCAGCTACATGTGTGGTAAAGAGGTGTTTGTGAATTACACTTTTGCAGAATGTTGCTTTAATCTGTACAATTATCAAATCATCTTCTACAGTGGAGGTTCTAGATAAGCTCCTCCAGTCAGAGCTGTGGTTCTACAGTGGAGGTGAAGGGAAGCAGACGTCTGAAGCTCTAATAAAAGCTCCTCACAGAAAGTTCTTCACCTAATGGTGATGAAGACGCTGCCTGATGCCTGAGACACGGTTCTACCAGAGTTCTGAGAAGAGTTCGGCTCTAGAACCTGCTTTTAGAACCAGATCATTAAAATGGTGGAGGGATACATGCTGCAGGGTGTAGTGCAGCTACAGAAAGTAGTTCCTAAAGAGATCTGCATTAGTTCAGATTCTCTATTCACTATTTTACCTTCATCATCATCATCATCATCATCATCATTCCATATAAAACTCAGAAGACTCGTGTAGCTGCACTGGTGGGTTTGGATAGGAGATAAATTATGGGCTGTATCTGTGTTGTTGTAGTCATGGCGACTGGCTCCATTAACCACCACTGTACAGCGATTTCACACCAAACCCTCCTAGAAGCCAGTGGTGGTGTAGGAGCAGGGTCTGCCGGTTAAGCTTTACTCTACGGGCTTTATGAGTGTGTGTTTGCTGTGTTTTGTTAATGTGCTTTTATTTGATATTGATTTTAAAAGCTTTGTTCCTAAACCTGTAGATCAGGTCTGATTATTATTTTTATTATTTCTTATTATCTGATTCTTAAAGTTTCCGGATGCTGTAAAACGATTGAAGAGTGTAATATATAATAAATGATGATGAAACGCAGTGATTTGGATGTTGGGTGTTTATTTGATGAGCCAAAACATTAAGACGCTAAATAAAGGTACTAGAGCTGTATGTGAAGGTCTGGGTTCTCTGTTAGACGGTACAGAACAGTCGGTTCTCGTAGTCGCCGGGTTCGAATGTCGAGAAATGGGCAGCGTGGCGGCCTGAGACACTCTTGACGAGGGTCACATCGTTATGCCCAGACATCTCCAAGGCTTGGTGGTAAGGACCCAGCAATGGTGGTCCAAATAATAAATGTACCCCCCCACCCTGACGCCATTTGGAGACTCATCTGGACGGAACCGCCAGAGAACCACAAGAACACAGCTGTTTATTGACTCTCACAGTAAGAGGAACGTGTTGCAGCGCCCCCTGCTGCGCATGGGACTGCGCAGCCACAGATCAAGCAGAGTGCCCATGCCGACCCCTGTCCACCGTTGCTTCCAGTGGACACACAAGCATCAGGACTTTCTCTGGGCAGCTGCAGTACCAAGCCTGACCAAGCCTGACCAATCCTTCTCGGACAGAGATTTGGGGATTTGTATCTAATTTCCAACCAGTCAACCAATCAGCCACAACATTAAAACCACCTCTCCCTAAAAGAGCGTTGTCCTGTAGAATCGGGCCCCAAGCAGAACTCTCTAGTAATCATTAACCCACTAACCCGGATGTGTCCAGCAATGCAGTCTCCTCCAGGGCGCACGCGCGTAGGCGCCTCCACTGTCTTCTAATTAAAGCCCTCGGCTTGCGTTGCAACGTAACCTGATGCACCGGGCGCGCGTGCCACCGGGATACCCGCGTTGCTATAGCAACGGACATGTCCTCCGAGCCGGCCGGTGCAGCTTCACTGGTCCTTATTTCTCTGTGTGTTAAAGAAACAAAAAAAACATGCATGTGTGTGTGTGTGTGTAGGGAGCACGTGGTGAACATACGCTCGAGACATGCAAACAACACACACACCTTCGTTTCATGCATTTATGATTTGTCTCCACGAGGTTGGAAATGCTGAAATTGACCCCTTTATTGGAATTGTCCGGTCCACCTTAAATGGTGCAGCAGTTCCATTCTGGCGCCTTGGGCGCCAGAATGGAACTGCTGCACCATTTAAGGTGGACCGGACAATTCCAATAAAGGGGTCAATTTCAGCGTCTTAACTAAACCTGACGTTAAAGTTACACACATATATGCATGCATATGTGTGTGTGAGTGTGTGTGTGTTACAGTGTGTGTGTGTGTGTGTGTGGAAAGTGAAAGCACGTCCAATGTGACCTGCATGCAGCGTCCGCCATACCGTATAGACAGCGCTGCACGCCACACACACCCACACGTACTATCACCCTCACACACACACACACACACACACACACACACACATTCTGCAATCCAGCGCTATCACCGGTCGCACACACTTCCCTCTTCTCGACGATCTGCAACAAAAAGGTAAAAAAAAACCTACAAAACAACCCAAAATTCACCAATTCATACTTTTATCGCCTTAATTTTAATTTTTTTAATTTAATCGCCTCATTAATTAATTCCATCACTCTCCACGAACTGCTGCGGAACAAGGAAACGTCTGGAAACGAGCCACGCCACGCATTGCCACGCAGTTTTTACTCAATCTAGCGAAATTCACCCGGAAAAACGACGAAAACGGCAGAAAATATAAGACTATATGCAGAATTCGGTATGAATATTCATGAGCTGCGACGTCACAGCGCGTCCCGTGTGTGCCAGAGTGCACAGGCTGTGACCTTGTGTCTGTTCGGCTAGAATTTGGGCTAAAATTGACATTTTTAAGAGTATTATTTCCATTACAATCCGTCACTGATGTGAATGTGTGGGAGATGTGTCTGTGTTCTAGATCGTTCTTTAGATTCAGGCTATCTAGTCCTCTGAAGGTGTGGAGAAGAGGGGATTTAGCCTTAGGCTGCAGCTAAAGCTGGATATCTCACCCCTTAGGGGTTCTGTGTAGAACAGGGAGAGCTCAAGGAAACATTTGGGTGCTTTAAAGGTTCTTTAGTAAAGGTTGTGGGTTCTATGTAGAACAGGGAGAACTCAAAGAACCGTTTCAATGCTTCATGAAAGTTTTTTGTAAAGGTTGTGGGTTCCTCAAAGAACCATTTGGGTGCTGTAAAGGTTCTTTTCTAAAGGCGGTGGTTCTGTATAGAACAGGGAGAGCTCAAAGAACCATTTGGGTGCTGTAAAGGTTCTGTAGTAAAGGTTGTGGGTTCTATGTAGAACAGGGAGAGCTCAAAGAACCATTTGGGTGCTGTAAAGGTTCTTTAGTAAAGGTTGTGGGTTCTATATAGAACAAAGTGACCAATGGACTGTGCACTTGAGTTTGTAGAACAATGGCAGCTCAAAAAAACATTTGAATGCTTTAAGGGTTCTTTGGTAAAGGTTGTGGGTTCTGTGCAGAACAGGGAGAGCTCAAAGAACCATTTGAGTGCTTTAAAGGTTCTGTAGTAAAGATTGTGGGTTCTGTGTAGAACAGGGAGAGCTCAAAGAACCATTTGGGTGCTGTAAATGTTCTGTAGTAAAGGTTGTGGGTTCTATGCAGAACAGGGAGAGCTCAAAGAACCATTTGGGTGCTGTAAAGGTTCTTTAGTAAAGGTTGTGGGTTCTATATAGAACAAAGTGACCAATGGACTGTGCACTTGAGTTTGTAGAACAATGGCAGCTCAAAGAACCATTTGAATGCTTCTTGAAGGGTTCTTTAGTAATGGTTGTGGGTTATATATAGAACAAAGTGACCACTGGATTGTGCACTTGTCTAGTTTGTAGAACAATGGCAGTTCAAAGAACCATTTGAATGCTTACTGAAGGGTTCTTTAGTAAATGTTGTGGGTTCTGTGTAGAACAGGGAGAGCTCAAAGAACCAGTTGAATGCTTTAAAGGTTCTTTAGTAAAGGTGGTGGTTCTGTGTAGAACAGGGAGTGCTCAAGGAACCATTTAAATGCTTCTTGAAAGTTTTTTTGTAAAGGTTGTGGGTTCTTCAAAGAACCATTTGGGCGCTTTAAAGGTACTTATCTAAAGGTGGTGGTTCTGTGCAGAACAGGGGGAGCTCAAAAAAGCATTGGAATGCTTCCTAAAGGGTTCTTTAGTAAAGGTTGTGGGTTCTATATAGAACAAAGAGACCAATGGACTGTGCACTTGAGTTTGTAGAACAGGGAGAGCTTAAAGAACCATTTGAATGCTTTAAAGGTTCTTTAGTAAAGGTGGTGGTTCTGTGTAGAACAGGGAGTGCTCAAATAACCATTTTAATGCTTCTTGAAGGGTTCTTAAGTAAAGGTTGTGGTTCTGTGAAGAACAAGCACAGCACAAATAACAATTTCAATTGCTAGTGGTTCTATGTAGAACAGGTACAGCTTAAAGAACCTTTTGAATGCGTCAAGGGTTCCTTTGTAAAAGTGGTAGTTCCAGTGGTAGCTCAAAGAACCATTAGCATGTAAGGCTAGTGGGTCTGTATGGAACAATGATACATAAACAATGATATGTTGAATGCTTAAAGGGTTCTTTAGTAAAGGTAGCGGTTCTAAATAGAACAAAGTGACCACTGGACTGGGCACTTGAGTATGTAGAACAATGACATTTGAAGGCTTCTTGAATGATTCTTTTAGTTAAGCTAGTAGTCCAATATAGAACAGGGAGAGCTCAAAGAACATTTTGGGTGCTTTTAAGGTTCCTTAGTAAAGGCAGTCGTTCTGTGTGGAACAGTGACAGCCAGTTTGACCCGCTGTTTGACCTGTCCATTCCATGCTCACAGAGGTCAGTATGTTGTCTGGAAGTGTGCAACCATAATAAGTTCTTTAAGGGTTCCTTAGTACAGTTAGTCATTCTATATAGAACAGTGACAGCTCAGAGAACCATCTGAACGCTTCAAGGGTTCTGTAGGAAATGGAGTAATTTTATATAGAACAGTTGTAAGACAGCTTTAAGAACCATTTGAATGCTTCTTAGGTTCTTTAGTAAAGATTCTGAATAGAACAATGAGGGCTCAGAAGAACCCTCTGAATGTGTCAAGGGTCTTTTTCAGGATTGGAACCCTCCTGTAGAGGGTTCTTTAACCTCTTCAAGGGTTTGTTTGTGATTAGGTGCTCGAGTCCATAACCTGAGGAGTGTAAAGGACATCTCAGATAGTGAGTGCTGGTATGCAACCATTGGACTGTGCCCTCTGTCCTGCTGCTTGACCCGAGAGTCCATTCCACCCTCATGGACGTCTGTGTTGTGTCTGGATATCTCCACTACAGAGTTCTTCAGGGGTTCTTTAGTAAACATAGTGGTTCCGTACAGAATCAAGACCATTTACATTGGTTGGTTGCGCTTTTCTTCTCAGTGATAGTAACCTTCTTTAAGATGGTTCTTTATAGAACCACATTCAGAAAATGCTGTACTAGATACAAGGTTTTGTTTCCAACTGTGACAATACACAACTGGTTCTTTAGTAAAGGCAGTGGTTCTATGTGGAATCGAGACAGCTTACTGATCTATCTGGATGCTTAAATGGTTCTTTGCCTAGTTAAAGGGTTCTTTGTATCGGTGGAACATTTTTTAGGCCACTTATAGTTGCACATAATAAATAGTGAAAAACCACATGATCACAAAACCCACTGGAATCACAAAAAAAAACACATCACTATGGATTTTTATTATTGGTTCTGTATAGAACCCGTAAAATGGTTCTATTTAGCGCCAAAAGGGTTCGACAGCCGAAACCAGTACAAGAACTATTTCGGTTCTATATGGATCTAGCGGAGTCCTGATCTTATCCAGTTGCATTTGAATAGATCAGACATCAGCGATCTGATAGCAGATCCAGCTCCGATCCTTTGTTTTTACTGCTGTGTTCTAGCAGAGCGTCCTCTAGGCACCTTTAACAGACGCTATATATATATATACAGTCATGCCCGAAAGTATTCATACCCCTGTCAAAGTTTGACTTAAATTTACTTTTATTTAACCAGAAGTTATATTTTTGCCTTGAAACGACACAGGCATCTCCCAGGAGATAACACGATGTGATGATGTGTGCACCATTTGGCGTAAAAAAGGAGAAGCCTTCAACCCTAAGAACACCATCCCCACTGTCAAACATGGTGGTGGGAACCTAATGTTTTGGGGGTGTTTTTCAGCCAATGGACCAGGGAACTTGATCGCAGTAAATGGCACCATGAAAAAAGAGCAATACATCAAGATTCTCAACAACAACATCAGGCAGTCTGCAGAGAAACTTGGCCTTGGGAACCGGTGGACATTTCAGCACGACAACGACCCAAAACACACAGCCAAAGTGGTGAAGAAATGGTTAGCAGACAAAAACATTAATGTTTTGCAGTGGCCCAGCCAGAGTCCTGACTTGAATCCAATTGAGAATCTGTGGAGGGAGCTAAAGATCAGGGTGATGGCAAGGAGACCCTCGAACCTCAAAGAGTTGGAGCTCATCACTAAAGATGAATGGGCAAAAATACCAGTGGAGACATGCAAAAAGCTGGTCAGCAATTACAGGAAGCGTTTGATTGCTGTAATAGCCAATAAAGGCTTTTCTATTAATTATTGAGAAGGGTATGAATAATTTTGGACATGCCACTTTTTGTTCAAATGTGTATAAAAGCTGAGAAATATTTTTTCCCACAATGATGCCTCTTGTACATCATCGTGTTATCTCCTGGGAGATGCCTGTGTCATTTCCAGGCAAAAATATAATTTCTGGTTAAATAAAAGTAAATTTAAGTCAAACTTTGACAGGGGTATGAATACTTTCGGGCATGACTGTATATATATATATATATATATATATATATATATAAAACAAAATGTCAAAATTATATAATTTTGTTATCAAAAGTTTCTTTTCCCTACATTTTGGCTTATAAGAAAAAATTTTCTTGACATTTTCACTTATTTTGTCAAGATTATTACACGTTTAGGATATTTTGACATTGTATTTTGGATTTTTTTTGGAATATATAAAAATAGCAATTTAATATTTCTAAATAAATATATCATCTATATATATATATATATATTTTAATATAATATATTTAAATAAATAATTTAACACACTTGTTTTCTCTATCTAAATCAAATACATCAAAAAGAACTGCATCACTCACTGTGTATCTGTACCTGTGAAACTGTAAAACTGGTCTTTTGCGCTATTAAATGTATATTTGCTAAAACTCATATTTAAGATAGGCTACATATGTGTTTAATATTTCCCCATATATAAATATATATATTTAGTGTATGAACATTATATTCTACAATACGTTTTAATGTGTTAAATATATTTTGCAATGAAATGCAGTAGATGTAAAAAGTATTTAAGGTATACGTGGTCGTATATATTGGTATATTGCAGGTATATTGTTATATAAGGAGCAT
>NC_132882.1:2219731-2227231 GCF_030463535.1 Salminus brasiliensis | reverse complement strand
CTCTAGTTCAACACTGGTGATATGGAGCTAATGTAGGCCTTCCATATAAGGGCCTCCATCACCTATTAGCCATTTGTCTGATTAGCCACAACATTAAGACCTGCATGTGAAGGTCTGGGTAGGCCCTTATATGGAGGTGTCTAGGTTCTCTGTCAGACGATAACTGAACAGTTAGTTTGCGTAGTCGACGTGTTGGATGTGGAGAAACGAACTCAGAACCAACTGGCCTACCCAGACCTTCACATGCAGCTCTAGGTCTTAATGTTTTGGCTAATCAGACAAATCAGACAATAATTTGGTGTTTTTGGAGAATCATTACAATAAGATTTACTAGAAGTTAAATAATCAGAATTCATATCCTTTAAATGATCATTTCTCCATGTTATGAGATTTGAGCAATTTGTAAAATCCACAAAAACAACCCTGTTATCACACCTCTGCAGATGCTTTTCAGCGAATTTTATTTTATACCTCAAACAGATGTACACTAAATATATATATATCCATCTGAAAGTAAAAGTAATTATAAATCAGTTCAATTACATAAAAAAATTAAAATCACAGGTACAAGTGTGCCTTAAAAAACACTGCGTCAAAAACCAACTCCAATAAATTAGTTTCTAATAAAAAAAAAGATAAAGCAGCAGTTTTGTATGTTCACATGCCTCCAGACGGGACCTCCCACAGCAGAGTCTGCACAAACAACCCGAGACTAAAGCTCCTCAGAGCTCAGACTGCAAAACATCCTCTACTGAACACAACGGTCATAAAGCTGTGCACCACAGACGCTGACCACAACGCCCAGAAAACAGCTCTACAGGCCTACACAGCCAAGAACACTGTGATACGGAGAGTGTCTACCTGTAATTAACTCTATATAACATTAGAATAAACCCAAATAAACATAAAGTCAGTGGTCAGTGAGAGTATCTACCTGTAATTAACTTTATATAACATTAGAATAAACCCAAATAAACATAAAGTCAGTGGTCAGTGAGAGTGTCTACCTGTAATTAACTCTATATAACATTAGAATAAACCCTAATAAACATAAAGTCAGTGGTCAGTGAGTGTGTCTACCTGTAATTAACTCTATATAATATTAGAATAAACCCAAATAAACATAAAGTCAGTGGTCAGTGAGTGTGTCTACCTGTAATTAACTCTATATAATATTAGAATAAACCCAAATAAACATAAAGTCAGTGGTCAGTGAGAGTGTCTACCTGTAATTAACTCTATATAACATTAGAATAAACCCAAATAAACATAAAGTCAGCGGTCAGTGAGAGCGTCTACCTGTAATTAACTCTATATAACATTAGAATAAACCCAAATAAACATAAAGTCAGCGGTCAGTGAGAGCGTCTACCTGTAATTAACTCTATATAACATTAGAATAAACCCAAATAAACATAAAGTCAGTGGTCAGTGAGAGCGTCTACCTGTAATTAACTCTATATAACATTAGAATAAACCCAAATAAACATAAAGTCAGTGGTCAGTGAGAGTGTCTACCTGTAATTAACTCTATATAACATTAGAATAAACCCAAATAAACATAAAGTCAGTGGTCAGTGAGAGTGTCTACCTGTAATTAACTCTATATAACATTAGAATAAACCCAAATAAACATAAAGTCAGTGGTCAGTGAGAGTGTCTACCTGTAATTAACTCTATATAACATTAGAATAAACCCAAATAAACATAAAGTCAGTGGTCAGTGAGAGTGTCTACCTGTTTTTAAGTCTATATATCCATTCACCTCCACTGTGAACAATTCTGACTAGGTAAGATTATCTAGAACGGAGCGTTTCACACCAAACCCCCACTCTGAATGAGTCTGTTTACATCTTATTCTGTGTGTGTGTGTGTGTGTGTGTGTGTGTGTGTGTGTGTGTGCGTGCTTGTGTGTGTTTGAGGTATCTGTGCAGTGTTTGCATATATCAGCAGTACATATCTAAAGCATCACACACACACTGTGGTTGTCTGTAAGTATTAGGTGTGTGTGTGTGTGTGTGTGTGTGTGTGTAAACAGTAAATGTATTACATGGCTGTGTTGTGTGTACACAGTAGTTCAGTGTGTGTGTGGGATGTGTAAATGTTACAGCAGACGGGTAAAACATCACTAACACTCCGGTTTACAGCAGGAAGGACACTTAGTTTAAGAGTTTATTCAGGAGAGAAGGTTTACGTGTCTGAACTACACCTCAGTGATCAGCAAATATAAACATCAGTCATATTCATGAGTACAGGCTTAGATTAGTGAATATACAGGATTACACTGTACATATCTTACATGTGCAGAGACGTGTGTGACACTAGAGCAGCACTGGATGGGTGAAAACGCAGGACAGAGTGTGTGTGTGTGTGTGTGTGTGTACGTCCAGTTCTCTCTCAGTTATTATGTCTGATTTGATGAGACACTACCACTCACTCACTAATTCCTCCCTCTCTCTCAGTATCGCCGTTTCCCGTGTTTTCCTGCGTCCGTCATGCAGGTTTTGGGTCGCAGAGCTGAGAGAGAGAGAGAGAGAGAGAGAGAGAGAGAGAGACAGAGAGACAGAGAGAGAGGGCGAGCGAACGAGAGAGACAAAGACAATATATGTTATAGCTCGTTATTTAAAGCACCCAAATTCAACATACACTACATGTCCAAATATTTGTGGTCACCCCTTCAGATTAATGCATTCAGCTACTGTAAGCTGCACCCATTGCTGACACAGATGTGCAAATGCACACACAGCTTGTCTAGTTCCTGTAGAGAAGTACTGCCAATAGAATAGGACTCTCTGGAGCAGATCAACATCATGACCCTATTGGCTCCATGCTGCCTAATAATGCCAGGCGTGGGCTAGAGGGGTATAAAGCCCCCCAGCACTGAGGAGCTGTGGAGCAGTGGAAGAACTGTGTTCTCTGGAATGATGGTGGAGGAGCTCCATCCAGTACTTTTGGGATGAATCTGGGAGTTGGGGAATCGTCCAACAGCCTGATTTCACTAATGCTTGTCACTGAGTACAATCAAATCCTCACAGCAATGCTCCTGCTCCAAAATCTAGTAGAAAGTCTTCTTTTCTGGACAGTAGAGACAGTTACTCCAACACAAGCAGGAGAAACTCTTTAATATTCTTGATTTCAGAAGAAACAATGAACAAGCAGGTGTCCCAATACTTTTGTCCACAAAGTGAAGTGTTAAAGGTGCAGGTGTGTTTAGTTTAAGGGATAAAGAGAGGAATATTAGTAAATATGGTCAGACTGAGTTGAGTGTGTGTGTCTGTGTGTGTGTGTGTGTGTGTGTGTGTGTGAGTGTGTGTGTGAGTGTACCTGGGTCTGCTGTTTGCTTCTTCTTATGGTGGTGTACGATCTGGTTCTCGTTGGTCATCTTGACGTCCTGGTCCTCCACGTGGTTGCTGTGAGACAGACAGGTGTGAGAGAGAGCTTTATCACTTTAGAGACACAGCAGCTGGACGGACACCAGACGGACACTACAGCGGACTACTGGACACAGAATGGACCGAACGGGCAGATGGACGGGGATGGAGGCGTTAAGCAGGGAGTGCTAACCCTTAGAAGTCTTAGTTAATAATAGCTAAAGCTCCGGCTGTAGTTTAATCTGAATGGTCCCCCACTATCTAGAACCCTGCTGTCACATGATGCTACCAGCACTGAAACACCTGAAGAAGCTACACCACACCTTCTCAAACTGCTGTTAACACACTTAGAGGAGAACGCTAACTGCTAACTCTATTACATCAGCTAACAGTTATGCTCTGTGAGACTCCTGATCACTGACGGATGGCTGTGGCATCACTGGGTTAACGCTTAGACAGCTGCGCCACTTAAATTTTATTTATTTATTTTTAAATCTGATGTTATTAGTAGATATAGAACAAAGTAACTTCAGGCTTCTAAGGGTTAAAGCTGATGTGAAGGGTGGGGCATTCTGATGGACAGCTGTCAATCACGCACTGGGACTCATACTGACTTGTTTACTCACAGTTTATGGTGTGAACTGCGTCTGGGGCTGCAGAAATCACACACACACACACACACACACACACACACACACACACACACACACACACACACACACACACACACACACACACACACAGTGTCACATACAAGGTGAATCACACCTAAACACACACTCAGACGGACTCTTCGACACAGACACACAGACACAGACTGACACACACAATCACACACACACAGACACACACAGTGTGTATCTGGTCATGGTTGAATAGTGAGAATTCAGTAGATGGAAGTGAGAAAGCCTGAAGCTCAAACCCTGCTGCTCCTCCTTCAGAAAACTCCAGCAGAACCAGAACAGAGCTTGAAAACGGGCCGATTCCAAAACCCTGAAACTGTTACATAACAGTCTCGGCTCGTTATAGCCACACCCCCAACATTTACATACACCCCGCCTACTAGAGAAAGCTCTAGTCAAAGCTGGAGAAACCGTAAAATCAGACAGTGACGTCAGGAGAACGTGGTGTTGCAGCTCATCGCCTTCAGACTCTGCTGGTTATGGGAATAAGGGTTGCTACGGGAACATGGCCTTGACTGGATGGATGACGATCACCACCCCACCTGATCAGCCCTAACTCCATAGCTCATCCCAAAAGTACTGGATGGAGCTTCACCATCATGATGTTGATCTGCTCCAGAGAGTCCTATTCTATTGGCAGTACTTCTTCTCTACAGGGACTAGACAAGCTGTGTGTGTGTCAGCAATGGGTGCAGCTTACAGTAGCTGAATGCATTTATTAGAAGGAGCGTCCACAAACATTAAGACATGAAATGAAAACTGAAACTAGTAAAAAATAGTAGATATCTGTAATTGGATATTACACAGTCACACACACATATACAGTCACACACACATACAGTCACACACACATACACTCATCCAGTCACACACACACATACACTCATCCAGTCACACTCATCCAGTCACACACACATACATACAGTCACACTCATCCAGTCACACACACATACACTCATCCAGTCACACACACACACTCATCCAGTCACACTCATCCAGTCACACACACACACATACATACAGTCACACTCATCCAGTCACACACACATACACTCATCCAGTCACACACACATACACACATAGTCACACTCATCCAGTCACACACACATACACTCATCCAGTCACACACACATACACACATAGTCACACTCATCCAGTCACACACACATACACTCATCCAGTCACACACACATACACACATAGTCACACTCATCCAGTCACACACACATACACTCATCCAGTCACACACACATAGTCACACTCATCCAGTCACACACACATACACACATAGTCACACTCATCCAGTCACACACACATACACTCATCCAGTCACACACACATACACACATAGTCACACTCATCCAGTCACACACACATACACACATAGTCACACTCATCCAGTCACACACACATACACACATAGTCACACTCATCCAGTCACACACACATACACTCATCCAGTCACACACACATAGTCACACTCATCCAGTCACACACACATAGTCACACTCATCCAGTCACACACACATACACTCATCCACTACTCAGCCTGTGCAGAAACATGCTGGCAGATAGAAGGAGGATGACCAGGCTAAGCCATGAGCCAACTACCAGCATATGTACATGAGAGTGTGTGTGTGTGTGTGTGTGTGAGTGTGTGCGTACCTGATGACAGTGTTCCTCTCGCGCTGTGTGATGTGTGTGTTGTCAGTAAACAGAATGGTGTGATACGGTACGATGGGGTCGAGAGAGGGCAGGATCCCGCGGGACACGTGCGTCACACATTCCAGCACTCCGTTATACACCAACAGGTCGTCTACCAGGAGCTGAGCGCGTGCACACACACACACACACACACACACACAAGCAAGAACTTTAATGTGGTGTGTACAGGTTTAGAAGGAGCGACAGTGTGTGTGTGTGTGTGTGTGTGTGTGTGTGTGTGTTAGTTACCCCAAACTCTTTGACTCCTCTCTGTGGAGTTTTGGAGTAATTCCACAGTTTGATCATGGAGACCGTCATCGGCTGATCAAATATCACATACACTCGATTCACCTACACACACACACACACACACACACACACACACACACACACACACACACACACACACACACAGAGAGAGAGAGAAAGAGAGAGTGTGTATTAATAGAAGGTCAGAATACACACCTCAGCAGCAGAGAGCAGGTCATAGGTGGGCATACCTTACATATTTCACAGCAGCTTCAAACACGAGGTTTAGCCAATCAGCATTCACAATCACACGCGCACACACACACGCACACGCACACGCACACGCACACGCACACGCACACGCACTCCTCACCAGTCCCGGCAGTACGGGGGCGAGCCACATGTGGCGTCCGTCGTGTGTGCTGTTGATGCCGTCAATCAGTTTGTCTGGCGTGCGAACGTCCCCACACACACTCTCCAGCACATTCACACTGTCCGGAAACGCAGCGATGTCTGAGAACACACACGTTAAAGAACCAGAACCATTCAGATCCTATCTAGAACTTCATACTGGATATTAATGATATTAAAGCTTCATACTGGATATTAATGATATTAAAGCTTCATACTGGATATTAATGATATTAGAGCTTCATACTGGATATTAATGTTATTAGAGCTTCATACTGGATATTAATGTTATTAGAGCTTCATACTGGATATTAATGATATTAGAACTTCATACTGGATATTAATGTTATTAGAGCTTCACACTGGATATTAATGATATTAGAGTTTCATACTGGATATTAATGATAGTAGAGCTTCATACTGGATATTAATGATAGTAGAGCTTCATACTGGATATTAATGTTATTAGAGCTTCATACTGGATATTAATGATATTAGAGCTTCATACTGGATATTAATGTTATTAGAGCTTCATACTGGATATTAATGTTATTAGAGCTTCATACTGGATATTAATGATATTAGAGCTTCTACTGAAGGTAAGGTTCAGGGTTCAGTAAGTATGTGTAAGGATACTGTTCTCAGTAAGGGTTATCTTCTGGTCGTTTTGGTCGTAGAGCTCCAAGCCGTTCAGACCAATGTAGTATGGATCCCCCCATGTGGTCAACAGCTGCAGCTGGAAAATAACTACACACACACACACACACACACACACACACACACACACACACACACAACATACACACAACATACACAAGCAGCAAGAGACACACACACATACAGAGTTAAGGAAAACAGAGAAGCCAGAAGGGAAAAAAACCTCACACTTCTCTAGACCTGCAGGAGTGTTTTCTGACACGCTTCAGTTCATGTTCTAGATAACAGTGAGCCGCACAACGTCAGAAACCACCTAATCAAGTCTGTTAGAGATCACCTCTGCAGGGTTTGAGGAGAGTGTGTGAGTTACTGTTAGCTACGTTTTCTACATTACTGTCTCGGCTGATCATCGTCAGAAACAACAC
>NC_132882.1:2167231-2214731 GCF_030463535.1 Salminus brasiliensis | reverse complement strand
TTGACTATATTATTGATCATATTACCATAAAATAAATCTGTATTATTGACTAGATCATTAATCATATTACCATAAAATAAATCTGGATTTTTGGCCATATTATTGATCATATTACCATAAAATAAATCTGGATTTTTGGCCATATTATTGATCATATTACCATAAAATAAATCTGGATTTTTGGCCATATTATTGATCATATTACCATAAAGTATATTGTATTTATATCTGGATATTGTTCAAATACATCTATCTTTGGCTTCGTGCTGCTGGACCCTGTAACCCACCTCCCGTCAGCGTCCCAGAGGCTTTGGCGATTTCCCCTCTGAAGATGCAGCGTCCATCCAGCATCATCTCCACCTCCCTCACGCCCCTGAAGGAGTGTATGCGGGACTTGTTGTAGTTCCAGATGCGGATCATGGCTAGGCGGAGCGTGGACCCCAGGTCCAGTGAGATGAGGTGCTTGCGGCCCGGTGTGAAGGGTGCCAGCCACAAGTGCATGTCATCTTGCGTGCGGTTCACACCATCCGTCAGGTTGGAAACCACCCGGGGGTCCCTGCCGTAGGCCGGAAGGACGTTAATGTCCGGCGGGTCTGCTGTGACGCTGATGGGAGAGACCGGCTCTCCGCTGGAGCTGTAAATCTCTATTCCGTTCAAGCCGACGTAGTGACGGTCGCCCCACGTGGACAAGATGCTGACCAGCAGGTGGCGCCCTTGAGGCAGCACTGGAATCTCAAAGTCCTCGTCTGGTGGGTCGCGCGGGTCATCTTCGGGGTCAGAGGTCACAGAATCAGAGGCCGTAGGGTCGGAGGTGACGGCTGCTGGGCGGCGGGACTGGCGCTGCAGGAACTCGTCGAAGATGTCCCCCTCCAGAGACATGTTGGAGATGCGTCCCCGCTGGCTCTGGTTAAACTTGGTCAGGGAGTCCCACGATTGCATCAGCGTGTCGTCCTGCTCGCTCCGCCATTCCGACCTGAGCCGTCGGCCGCCGCCGGACACCGGGCTGAAGTCCTCTAGAGAAACTGCAAGAGAGAAATAGGCATGTTCACAACCTGAAGACTCCTCCACTTAAAGATTGCAGGAGAAAACCAGGCTCCACTGGTGTGTGTCCAGCTTTCCACTGTGAGAAGACTGCTGTTCTGACCACCCCAGAGTCCAGACCTCAACATCACTGAATTGGTTTGGAAGGACTTATATGGCGAGATGCAGAAAACGTTCCAACTTCCAAGACTGAACTTCAGAGGTGTGCAGTCCACGTCCCTGTATATTTCAGAGCACCCCCACCACCATGTTTAACAGATGGTGGAGGTGTGGAAACACTAAAAGTGAGTGTCCTGAAAAGAACGGAAGCTGTAATGAAGGTAAAGATGGAGCTCTGAATGCTCACAAAGCTGATACTGGAGTTGGCTGTTAAGTCTTCTGCGTAACTATGTCACTATGATCAGAGGATCGCTGGTTTGAATCCCGTTCATGCTGCTAGCCGTGTATATACAGATTGGGTAAATCGGTGGGGAGGAAATGGGTGGAGAATCTGATAAAATAAAATAAAATAAAATAAAAACAAATAAATAAATACATAAATAACTAAAATAAAAATAATAAATAAAAGCTCCTCCATAAAAATTAAATAAAAAATTAATTAAAAAAATAAATTCATTTTTATTGGGTTTAACCCTTTGTAGCCCTTTATTTTAGAACCCTGCACCCTGACCCTGGCTTTCTCAGCTGGGATACGAGACGAGAAGAATTTGATTGTACTGTACTGTCTTTAAAATGAAGACAAAGACAAAGTGGTCGATGAATGTAGAAAAAACAGTGTTTCAAGAAGACACACCTGAAAACATCTACATCAGGAGGAGGTGAACTCTGTGAAGCTCAATCAGACGAGTCTTCAGTCAGCAAGTTTCTGAGTCCAGGAGGAAGCTTAGCTGAAAGCTAGTCTAGCCAGAGAAGCAGACCGTCTTCTCTGAGGACGGCTGTCTGCAGCGTGGGGGATGAGTGGGGATTAGTCTACGGCCTGACTGAGGTGACCAAGCACACGGAGCAGGACGGATAATCTGGTTACAACACAGAAACGCTCCTCACCTCTCAAACACCAGGACACCCTGAATACATCCAATGTCCAAAAATATGTGGACAGCCCGTCTAATGAATGCATTCAGCTACTTTAACTTGCACTCGCTGCTGACACAGATGTGCAAATGCACACACAGCTTGTCTAGTCCCTGTAGAGAAGAAGTACTGCCAATAGAATAGGACTCTCTGGAGCAGATCAACATCATGACCCTATTGGCTCCATGCTGCCTAATAAAGCCAGGCGTGGGCTAGAGGGGTATAAAGCCCCCCAGCATTGAGGAGCTGTGGAGCAGTGGAGGAACTGTGTTCTCTGGAATGATGGTGGAGGAGCTCCATCCTGCACTTTTGAATAGGATGAGTTGAAGGTGGGGGTTTAGGTGAGGCAGGTGTACCTGAGGTAGTGATGTCAGAGGCTCTCTCGGGGTTGTGGTTCTGGTGCGATTTGTTTTTGGAGCGTGTGGATCCTCTCCTGCCGCTGACCGGCCGGTGTGTGTTCTGATTTAGCTCATCCAGCAGGTCCAAATCCCGCTTGGGCAGGATGTTCCCGTCCAGGTCCGATGGTCTGCTTTCCGATTCACCATCCAGGATGAGTTCAGGGTCCAGCTCCAGTGAATCCGCACTAAACTCGGATGACGCTTCTCTCTGAAGCCCATTCAGCACCCTCTTCTGGCTGGAGGCTAGAGGAGGACAGTAAGATGGTAAGATATCCAAACTGTGAACGCTGAACTGCGGGCATCATAAAATAAACCAATAAGCCCATGAATCCCCTCACCTACGGCCTAAAGCGGCTTACTGCCTTTATACAACAGCAACATTAATTATTAACAGTAATATACATACAATATATGTCCAAATATTTGTGGACACCTCTTCTAATGAATGCGTTCAGCTACTTTAAGCTGCACCCATTGCTGACACAGATGTGCAAATGCACACACAGTTTATCTAGTCCCTGTAGAAGAGAAGTACTGCCAATAGAATAGGACTCTCTGGAGCAGATCAACATCATGACCCTATTGGCTCCATGCTGCCTAATAATGCCAGGCGTGGGCTAGTAGAGGGGTATAAAGCCCCCCAGCATTGAGGAGCTGTGGAGCAGTGGAGGAACTGTGTTCTCTGGAGTGATGGTGGTGGAGCTCCATCCAGTACTTTTGGGAAGAGTTGGGGAGTTGGGAATGACGAGGTGGGGTGGTGATCTTTATCCTTCAACATCCTGACCTCACTAACACTCTTTTTCGCTGAATGCAATCAGATCCTCACAGCTATGCTCCTCCAAAATCTAGTAGAAAGTCTTCTTCTCTGGACAGTAGAGACAGTTACTCCAACAGAAGCAGGATCAACTCTTTTAATACCTTTGATTTCAGAAGAAACAGTGAACGAGCAGGTGTCCCAATACTTTTGTCCATATATTACATATCATCACTGTTCTGTTAAAACCTTGCATCTACAAAGTGTTAAATTCACAGGAGAAGATAGAAACCTCTCTGACTTCTGTGCTTGCTTTATAGTACACTATAAAAAAGGTTTCAGTGGTGAAGGCAATGGTTCTACAAAAAAAACCAAACAACCAGGACCACAAATGGTTCTTCATATATGAAATTTTAATATTTTCCAGTACTACAGAGGGCCTCATCACCCTGACTGCTTCTCCCCATGTCTATCGACCTCATCAATGAAACAAGATTAGCCTGACTCTCACCTCACACTCCATATCCTACCACCTCTACAGCCGTCTCTGTGCCCTCATTACTGCTCCACCAAACAGCCTCTCTGCAGACGTCGCCTCACTGTGTCCACCCAAAGCCTCCCGACAGCAGCATCACTGTAGCTGCCCACTCCTCAGTCCACACAGCCCACATAAGAACTCCAAGCTTCCACCGAAGCCCATCTGAAGTCACGTGCACATACCTGTACCCACCCATTGAGCCATACATACAGCATGTTAGCCCCGCCCACTCAACCCAGACTGCACTGCACAGGACACGGAGCAGCCAATCAGGAGAGAGCTCGTTCATATACAGTCTTATACACAAGCTGGGTCACTGGTGTTTCTGATGTTCTGAGTGTAAATAAGTGAAAAAAATCTGCTACAGGAAACATATGTATATCAAATATGACACTTTCTGCAGGTTGCACATAGATTCACAGATTACGGAATTTACCAAATTGAAAATGAATAAAACATAACATATAAAATGCGCCATTATTTTTGCACAAGCCGCATTTCATGTTTTTCTCTGTTAAATTCAGTAAATAAGCGGTAATTATGTATTCAAATGAACAGTATCAGACACTAACTGTGTCATTTTAAGGGGTACAGAGAGGTTGGTTGTGGAGAAATGAACTATGATTAAATTATGAGTATATGCTTGGGAATTTTGTGCCTATATACAGTAGTATGCTTATGATTTAGTAAATACATCCTCTACAGTAAATTTAAATGACAGTTACTGCACATTTTACAAATATATTTATTTATTCATTTATTATTTTTAATGATTATTTTTTCTGTCAAATCTTTCCCTTTTTTTCCCCTCACAGAAAAAAAACCTCATAACTGCCCCCAGCAGTAGAAATGCTCCTGACACTGATAGGGTAAATGCACAGTCAGCTACAGCCTCTATTCAAACTGACGCCTATGCAAGATCGTCCCACTCTGAGGACGGTGCCGGGCCCCCAGCTCCACCGCACCAGCTAAGCTTAAGAGTGAAGACAGGAGAGAGTCTCCAATTGTGTATTAAAACATACAGAAGTGAGTCTCTTACACTCACATCATCAACTATAGAGGTCACATGATCAGGGGCGTCCAAACTTTTGCATGCCACTCTAATGCAAATAAAGTCCCACCTTTCCCGGCGGAGGTGGCGCCGCACACTCTGGCCGGGTTGCAGGGGATGTCAGGCAGGACGGAGTGTTTGGGTTTGATTTCCTCTCCTGCATTCTGCCCTGTGAGCCACAGGGGGCGCTCTCGTTCCCGCGGCGACCGCAGCCACTCTGGAGTCCGACATGAGGCAGGCTGAGTGGTCACCGTAGTAACTGCCTCTCTCTGTAGGCCCAGCAGCTGCTGCTGCTTTTGCCCCAGGGTGAGGTCCAGCGGGGGAGAGTCCCGCTCTAACGAGTCCCTCTGCATCGCGCAGTCGCCAGGGGCGACGGCAGGAGCAGCGCTGTGCTCTGATTGGTCAGTACATACCTCTTTCTCTTCCTTTACATAGATACTATTCTCACTCGCTTCTTTTCTCGCTTGCTCTGATTGGACGGGGCTGACCTCACGAGTTCTGTCGTCATAGCGACGTGGACTGCAGCCCCGCAGGTTGTGCCCTGAGGAGACGGGGCTTGGGGAGGTGCATTCTGGGAGGTGCAGTTCCTGTAGGTCGATGGTGGTGCTGTAGTCGAAGACCTGGTTGCCGCAGCCTTTTTGAAGCTGGCCTTCGTACACCAGCGTGCTGTTCACGTACACACGCACGTCACGAGCCCCGACGTCCAAGTCCTGAACAAACGAACGAACACACACACACACACACACACACACACACACAATGTTAAGATGTAACAGGTTAAAACTTATTAATGCTATATTACTATTATTATTATTATTATTATTATTATATGCTTCTTCAAATTATTACTATTATTATTGTAAATCACAATCTAAAAACACCTATATTTATGTTTTCCTGCATCAAAGTTGCCAGTGGCAACAGCAGCACCTACATGACTACATAAACATCCTAACCCACATTTTATATTGTTATATTGTATGAAATGTTTAATAAAAAAAAAAATCAAGATTTTCCCATTTTTCTCCATAATGTGAAACTGGCAGTTGTTCTTTATACTATATCAGAATTGCTTGATGAATGGACCAATAGAAATGCTCCAAAATGACTTCCATTGACTTCCATTGAAAGTTAGGAAGGTTTTTATCTTCTCACACACGGATACGAGGTCGTCCAGCGATACACATACAAGCATCACTGCTGTCTGGCAGAAACTGTGGATGTAAATGAAGAACACCTAGACCCAGACCAGGACGTCTGGAGCGCTGTGATTTGGACCTGGTCCTGATGTCCTGGTGTCCTGTGACAGTAAGGGTGTCCTCCTTCCTCACCTACCATGAAGACCAGGCTGGCTCTGTCCCTTTCTGTGTCTGTAGAAGCAGCACTTAAACTAAACTAAATTAGCTGTGGGGAGATCTGCCTCGAGATCTTCTGCACTCATCTCGTGGGCTGATCTTGCTGGGACGGTCTGATCTGGTCATGTTGGTCAGCTGTTCCTCTTGTAGATGATTTAGTGGACAGTGGAACAGCGGCTGATCTCTAACTGTTCTGAGATCTGTTTAAACCCCTTCCTAGACTCCTCTGCATCTCCACCTCAATCTTCTTTCTGAAGGCCTCAGAGATCTCTCTGGATCTGGCCATGATGGTGATCTTCTTCACCCCTCACCTCAACCATCAATCAAGATCAGACCAGACTAAACGTCTGAGGTTTAAATCAGACTCCAGACTCCTCCAGAATAATCCTCTCCAACCATGTTCTGATCATCTGCAGCTGAGTCTGATTCCACTCTTCTAGAATGGGGAGGCTGGATGTACAAACACCAGAGCGGAAACTGAAGGAGCGGCTACAGGTCACACTCAGTTAGCATTAGTGTGCTAGCTGTCATTAGCTAGGCTAACGGAGTTATGCTAACAAAAAAGGAACAGGAAACACAAGTAACCAGCACTGACCAACACACACACACACACACACACACATTAACAGAGTGCATCAGACCTGAGTGTGTCCTGAGCGAGGCGAGTGTAAAGGAAGCTCCGGGCAGGAACACACACACACTCCAGACGGAGCGCTGCATCCTGAGTGTGTGAGAGAGGAGCCTGGAGCTAAACTCATCTATAATCCCTACAGCTAATCCCCTACTGTTCCACATACACACACACACACACACACACACACACACACACACACACACACACACCACTGACCTACTCTCAGCGACCACACATGTCTAAACCAAATCAAACACTCCCGGCTTGTTGTTGTGAGTTAGTCTACAGTGGACTTCAGCAGGAGTGGAGCTTCAGCCATAACATTAACACCACCTGCCTAATCCAGAGTGATTCCCCTTCGGCTGCTCTGGCTGCGTCCGCAGCAGATCCTTTAAGCCCTGTAAGTTGTGAGGTGGGTGGGTGAGACCCCCGTGAGCATCAATGAGAGCCTTGGGTGCCCATTCCTTGAAGCACTTTTGGTAGGCACTGACCACCGCATACCCCTCAAGACCTGCTTGCTGATGTTCTGGAGATGTTCTGGAGATGTTCTGACCCAGTCATTATCTAGAACATCACAGTCTGGTTCTTGTCAAAGTGTCTCAGATTCTTACGCTTGTCCATTTTTCCTGCTTCATCACCTTCATCATCTTCAAGAACTGACTGTTCTTCACTCGCTGACTAATATGTAGATCCACCCCTCGACAGACAGGAGCCACTGGACCCAGATCAGCAGTGTTCTTCACTTCAGCGGCCAGTGGTGCTAATCGTGTTATGGCTGATCAGTGATCAGTAAACATAATAGTCATTTTATACAATAAAATCCATGAAATATCTGATCTTAGGTCTGCAGATGTTTTCATTAAAAGACTAAAACTACAGGAAACGGGCACAGTTCCACCCAGACTGGACGCTACACTGATTCTGATTGTATTCTCAGGGAGCAGGAGTGTCTTTACAGGTCTAAAGAGAAGTTAAATAATAATAATAATAATAATAATAATAATAATAAAACACTCCTACTCACGCTCAGGCTGCGGTTATAATTCCAGATCTTAATGCGGGAGATGCTGAAATCTGGAGAGCGTTCCGCATTTCTGACCACAACGTACAGCTGGACCGGAGCGTGAAAGGTACACATCCACATATTACGCTCTTTAGTGGTCTGTAAAACAACCCACACACACACACACACACACAAACAAACATGAACACTAGTGGACATTCATTATATATATATATATATATATATATATAAATTAAACATTTAAACAAATTAAAATAATTACCTCTCACACACATTTACATACATACATTCACTCAAACAAAAACGATATATTATATATATATATATATAAGAAATAATCTGTAATCTAGCATAATAAACAGTCTAATAAAGTGATAAATGGACGTGTGTATACATACTGTATATATACACTGTACACACACACACAATCCCACCATCGATCTGTACTCAACACCCCCATAAGTGAATACATTCTGCAAATTTATTCAAAAGGAAAAACTTTGACAGAAGTATTCAGACGCTTTTATACAGTAATATTTTCCCCTCTGCTTTGTTCAGACTGCTAGTTAGACTGAAACAGGTGGAGCGTCTGTGTTTACAGTGCAGATCGTCAACTTCCAGACCATCGCACATCAGCGTGTGTCAGCAGAGGAGGAGATGTTTTTATTATGTTCTGATGTAAAAAAGGTAAAGGTGTAAGTACCTGTCACAGTACTATGTAGGATGTATCAGATATTACACTGATGAGAACAGATACTACACTTAATTAAGAGACAGACAGATAAATAACACCCTTCTTTTTTTGCTGTTTTGTAATATTTTAACACCAGAAAAAGTGCCAAATCAACTCACATACCTCTAATACATTACGTACATTTTAATTATTTAATGAGTGCTATTTTTACAATTACTATTAATTACATAAGCATGAATTATATTGTGATAATATTCATAGTGGCTACATTAAAATTTCTTCTTACTTTACATTAATTAGGAGAACTCGAGTATTAAGTGCAGCTGGATCTCACTGTGATGTAGTTGTATAAAGGTTAACTGTCTGTTTCATATCTCCAGATGTGTTTATCTTCCTTATCAGAGCTCACCTTGGTCTTTCCGTTGACGAGCGCTGCGAGGTTGCCAGGCTGATCAGCGTTCCTGATGTCCAAGTCATGCGGAGAGACGTAGAGTCTGCGGTTCCTCCGACAGAAAAACTGCACCTCCGTCAGCCCGACCCGACCAGGGTGCCCCCAGTTAGACAAGATCTCCATGGTCACGTACAGAGTGGACGTCACCTCGGTCAACGCTGGTCTCCTCTGCCACTGTAACAGAAATAGCACCCTGTTAACCTTCCCACCACAAAACTGATCCCACCAACACTGTTCATTTTTTTACTCTGCTAAACATTGTATTGATAATTGTGATTGATCTCTGATTCAGACTGTCTCCAATCTCGGATCCGCAAACGTTAAAATAGTTAAAAACTTGCGGCGTGCGGCGCTTCCCTCCAGCTGTGCCTGTTGCCTGGTGATGTTAGAAAAAATGGCCTGACTGTGCATGTGCTGGAGGAGGGCGTGTTTGGTCCGTCCTCACTAGTGTCGGGGGCATTATGTGCGATGAGGGGGGGGCAGCACGTACGGGATGGGTAACTGGCGGTCCAAAGCACTACACCCTGCAGCATGTATCCCTCCACCATTTTAATGATCTGATTTTAAAAGCAGGTTCTAGAGCCGAACTCTTCTCAGAACTCTGGTAGAACAGTGTCTCGGGCATCAGTCAGCGTCTTCATCACCATTAGGTGAAGAACTTTCTGTGAGGAGCTTTTATTAGAGCTTCAGACGTCTGCTTCCCTTCTCCTCCACTGTAGAACCACAGCTCTGACTGAGGGAGGTTATCTAGAACCGAGCGCTTCACACCAGGTATAAGATCACCACATCCGGATGAACAGCAAACCCAGAGCATGAGGAGGTAAACAGTCAGGGTAAACAGTCTGAATAATGAGAGTAAGAACATAAACACACACTCACAGCCGGAGGGGAGCTGCTGATGCGTGAGTGAGGACCAGTGGATTCAGCCTCAGCTTCAATTCTCTCAAGAGCCTTCAGCAAACGCTTCTGCTGACTGAGCGAGAGAGAGAGACAGAGAGAGAGAGAGAGAGAGAGAGAGACAGAGAGAGAGAGAGAGAGAGAGAGAGAGAGAGAGAGAGAGAGAGAGAGAGAGAGACAGACAGACAGAGAGAGAGAGAGAGAGAGAGAGAGAGAGAGAGAGAGAGAGAGACAGACAGAGAGAGAGAGAGAGAGAGAGAGAGAGAGAGAGAGAGAGAGAGACAGACAGACAGACAGACAGACAGACAGACAGACAGAGAGAGAGAGAGGGAGAGAGAGAGGGTTCATTTTAAATGCAGCCTCCACTGCATTTCAACACTTGTTAGCAGAGAGGACTGTGGGGAACATGTGTGTTACAATGTCACCTTGGCTCCATCAGCGTGATCCTCTGCATGGCTTTAGTCACTCGACTCTCATCATCTTCATCTTCATCATCGTCATTATCCTCAACATGGATGGATCCATTCATGTTGAGTCGTGTTCTTGTCTGTGCAGAACCCACACAAAATACATAAAACCCAATAAATACATACATCCTATTAACATACAGTATATAGCCCATAAACAAACAGTATATACCCCACTAACACATACATCCCATAAACATACAGTGTATACCCCATAAACATACAGTATATATCCCATTAACACATACATCCCATAAACATACAGTATATACCCAATAAATATACAGTATATACCCCAAAGATATACAGTATATACCCCACTAACACATACATTCCATAAACATACAGTATACATCCCATAAACATACAGTATATACCCCATAAACACATACATCCCATAAACATACAGTATATACCCAATAAATATACAGTATATACCCCAAAAATATACAGTATATACCCCACTAACACACACATAAACATACAGTATATATCCCATACAGTTACACCCCAAAAATATACAGTATATACCCCACTAACACATACATAAACACACAGTATATATCCCATAGACATACAGTATATACCCCAAACATATATAGTATATACCCCGCTAACACATACATCCCATAAACATACAGTATATATCCCATAGACATACAGTATATACCCCAAACATATATAGTATATACCCCGCTAACACATACATCCCATAAACATACAGTATATATCCCATAGACATACAGTATATACCCCATAAACATACAGTATATACCCCATAAATATACAGTACATACCCCATACACACAGTTACACCCCATACACACAGTATATACCCCATAAATATACAGTATATAACCCATACACACAGTTACACCCCATACACACAGTATATACCCCATAAATATACAGTATATAACCCATACACAGTTACACCCCATACACACAGTATATACCCCATAAATATACAGTATATAACCCATACACACAGTATATACCCCATAAATATACAGTATATAACCCATACACACAGTATATACCCCATAAATATACAGTATATAACCTATACACACAGTTACACCCCATACACACAGTATATACCCCATAAATATACAGTATATACCCCATAAATATACAGTATATAACCCATACACACAGTTACACCCCATACACACAGTATATACCCCATAAATATACAGTATATAACCCATACACACAGTTACACCCCATACACAAACAGTATATACCCCCTAAAACAGTTACACCCCAGTTTACACTACAGTTTTATTTACACTATAGGATAAGTATGTTTATAAGTGAGTATATGTATGTATATGTATTACCGGACTGAGGCTGAACACACTCCTCTCTCTGGGGTCGGGCGTGTGTGTGTGAGACGCTCTGTCTGACAGGAGTGTGTGTGTAGGGGTGTTTTCTCTCTGCAGAGCCTCGAAGACTCTGATCACAGTCTCTTCTGAATCCCGCTCTTCCTGCACTTTACGCACCACTGACAGGGGGCGCTCTACACGACTGCCCGGCCCTGAGAGACAGGAAAACAGACTTATGAACCAAACTGTGTGTGTGTGTGTGTGTGTGTGTGTGTGTGTGTATAGAGGATACTGTGTATCCTTACGTGGTGTGTCCAGTCGGGTTCTGTTGGATCTGTCCGTTTTCTTGACTAGAACAGGTTTGGTGGGAACATACGACTCCACATGATCCTTCCTCCTAGCCGTGAGAGAGTGTTCAATCTTGCGCCCTAATAACACACACACACACACACACACACACACACACACACACACACACACACACACACACACACACACAACAGATGCAGGTGAAGATAAATCCAGTAAAAAGGAGAAACAAGAGCTTCTCATTCTGAAGAAAGAAAGTAGTGAGATCTTGTGGGTGAGCTAGTCTGAAGAACAGAGCTCGGTTCCTCCAGGGTTCTCCTGGACGCCCCCCAGTCCAGCAGCACAGCGTGGAGGATGTGTTCACCTCCATCAGCAGCAGCAGCAACAGCTCACCTGATTTACCATCATTAAGCCCTGATTTACCACCAAACCAGGTGTTGATCTGAGGAGAACTCTAAATAACACTAGACTCCATGAGGAGAACTTTGGAGATGTTCTAATGATGAACACAGTGATGGAGAACCACCACCACTTTCTGTAGGAGTGTTATTATTAGTGTTTATTTTAATATCAGTGTTTTTGTTTAGGCTGCACTTCTTCTAAATGATAAAACTGGAAAATTCATTCATTTTAAATATTTAACCGTTTAAACCATAAACAACGCTGACAATCATCAAACCCGTTACAGGGAGTTACAGAGCAGCGGTCAGAGGCAGCTGTAGGGTCTATAGGGGTCTAATGGGGCATTTCAGCATTTTTGTGAACTGTATAACTGACGCCCAACCTTTATGGGAGGGGCCAAAGTCCAGCACAATGACGTCACTGGTGCTGGGGTGGGTTTTGATTGGCTGTGTGGGGTTGGAGGAGGGGGGCAGGGTGATATCGCTTAGACTTTCATTGCTCTCCTCTCTCTCCAGCTGCTCCTCCACCCACTCCTCCTCAGACTCCTCCCCTGCAGAGTCACGGCTGCTCCGCCTTACACTGGCCTCCAGGCTGCGCCGCAGCACCTAACACACACACAAATAAATCAACACACACACACACACACACACACACACTGCTATTAATTACATACTACACAGAGTGCTAGTGTTTGGGTCTGTGGCGGCGGTGATGGTGTTTGGGTCTGTGGCGGTGGTGCTGATGGTGTTTGGGTCTGTGATGGTGATAATTGTGTTTGGGTCTGTGGCAGTGGTGCTGATGGTGTTTGGGTCTGTGGCGGTGGTGCTGATGGTGTTTGGGTCTGTGGTGCTGATGGTGTTTGGGTCTGTGATGGTGATAGTGGTGTTTGGGTCTGTGGCGGTGATGGTACTGATGGTGTTTAGATCTGTGGCAGCGGTGCTGATGGTGTTTGGGTCTGTGGCGGCAGTGGTAATGGTGTTTGGGTCTGTGGCAGTGGTGCTAAAGGTGTTTGGGTCTGTGGCGGGGCAGATGGGGCTGATGGTGTTTGGGTCTGTGATGGTGCTGATGGTGGTGTTCGGGTCTGTGATGGTGCTGATGGTGTTTGGGTCTGTGGCAGTGCTGATGGTGCTGATGGTGTTTGGGTCTGTGAGGGTGATGATGGTGCTGATGGTGTTTGGGTCTGTGGTGGTGGTGCTGGTGTTTGGGTCTGTGGGCCGGCGGTGATGGTGTTTGGGTCTGTGGCAGTGCTGATGGTGCTGATGGTGTTTGGGTCTGTGAGGGTGATGATGGTGCTGATGGTGTTTGGGTCTGTGGTGGTGTCACTCACTTTGACTTGATCCAGGTTGAGGAGAACTCTGTCTGCTGGTTCTGAGTCTGACTGAGAGCCCAAAGCCCGGGACACTGTGCCGTCTCGTCTGCCAGTCTGAGAGGGAGAGGCAGAAATCCGGGAGCTGATATTTCCATCATTTCATAATAAACAATTCCTACAGCTTCAGTTCATCTCAGAGACCTTCTCCTCCTCTCAAACGCATCCTTTACCTCCATGTTTACACTCTCGTACGGCTCGAAGTCCTCAGAGTACCTATATTCTGGAGACACCTTGATCCGGTCTCCTTTCTCTGTACGGATGTGTATCGACCCCTGCAGACCATGCAGCACAGGAACGATTAGCCCACAGGGTCCCACCAAATGAAGGAACTTCACACCCCACCAATCAGCACTCACACTCAAACCAACCGCGATAAGTAAACATGATAATAAGATCAAATTAGACAAAAGTATTGGGACACCTGTTCCTTCACTGCTTCTTCTGAAATCAGAGCTACTAAAAAGAGCTGATCCTGCTTCTGTTGGAGTAACTGTCTCTACTGTCCAGAGAAGAAGACTTTCTACTAGATTTTGGAGGAGGAGCATTGCTGTGAGGATTTGATTGCAGTCATTCCAGAGAACACAGTTCTTCCACTGCTCCACAGCTCCTCAATGCTGGGGGGCTTTATACCCCTCTAGCCCACGCCTGGCATTAGGCAGCATGGAGCCAATAGGGTCATGATGTTTATCTGCTCCTGCAGATTGGGAATACTTATCTATAAGGACCAGACAAGCTGTGTGTGTGCATTTGCACATCTGTGTCAGCAATGGGTGCAGCTTAAAGAAGCTAATTTCTGCATTCAGAAGAAGAGGTGTCCACAAACATTTGGACAAATATAGTGTACATTTTAAGCTAAAACAGTGAGATCTTAAAGCCTGAATTTTGTCTGTAGCTCCAGTGCATAACAAGAATAGCCAACTTTACATGTGAAATAAGTGTGTGTGTGTGTGTGTGTGTGTGTGTGTGTACCTGGACCCATTCTCTGCGCTGTACTCTCTCAGGTGCTGTGTGACTCCTCTGTGTGGGATGCTCTACTGCACTCTTCCTGGAGGCATCTACAGATCAGATCAGCAGCAGCTCTGTATTATTAAACACTGGGATGTGTGTATATATATGTACACAGATGAGCCAAAACATTAGGACCAGATTACGGTAACAGCGTAGATGGTGTGATAAAAGAGCTGCATGTGAAGGTCTGGGTTCTCTGTCAGACGGTACCAGAACTGTCGGTACTCGTAGGGGAAGGTCTGGATGTGGAGAAATGGGCAGAGTGAAGACCTGAGGCCCTCTGACGAGGGTCAGATCGTTACGTCCAGACGACTGGACATAAGTAGTCCGGCATGGCCCAAGGGTGCGCAAGAGTGATGAAGGGTGTCCTGTGTGGGTGGAACCAACAGAGGTTCTACTGTGGCACCCAGAACAGAGATGTTTAATGATGGTTATGGGAAGAGGAATGGGCCACAACGCATAGTGCTGCAGCGCCCCCTGCTGTGTATTGGGGGGGACAGAGTGCCCATGCTGACCCTTGTCCACCGTGGCCTCCAACGGACACATGAGCTGGACCTCGAAGTGACGGAAGAAGGCAGTCTGGCCCGACGAGTCCTGATTTCTTCTCCATCATGTGGATGGCTGGGTGCTCTGTTAACCTGTAGGGGGCGCTGGAACAACAAGCCTAAAGGACCTGCTGGAGTGTCTTGGCATCAGATAACAGCCCGTCTGCCTTCACAGGTGGATGGAACTGGTTTGGTGGCACATGGACGAGGCATGTATGGTCATAATGTTTTGGCGCATCATTGTGAAGTGTGTGTTTGTGGGAGTGTGTCGGTACCTGCGGTGTGTGTGCTCCTCTGTGCTGGGGACGGGTTGGTAAGATATCTCTGGGCAGGTCTCCTGCTGGGTCGACTGCACTTAGCCACATTAGCATTAGCGCCGTTGATGTAGAGGGTGAAGCCCTGTTCCAGCTGCTCCAACTCCGACTGCTTGGGGTCCTTAATCTGCAGTTTCCTCAACGCTCTGAGAGGGGGAGGGGGGGAGAGAGGGAGGGGGGGGGGGGGTAAAGATTAGGAGGCTTTGGCACTGAAGAACCCTGAACCCATTATGAAAGACATGGAGCACCATCATGCTGGAGGCGTGGTGAGGTTTCGTGGAGAGCGGTGGTATTTGGTGGAGAGTGGTGGTGTTTCATGGAGAGTGGTGGTATTTGGTGGTGTTTGGTGGAGAATGGGGGTGTGTGGTGGTGTTGGGTGGAGAATGGTGGTGTTGGGTGGAGAGTGGTGGAGAGTTCTGCTTTGAGACATGAAGCATCATCACGCTGGAGGCAGTCGCTGGCTAACTGTGGTCATAAAGAGATGCAGATGGTCAGCACTGAGACTCTAACAGGCTGTGGCCTTCAACACATGACTGACTGGTAGTAATGGACCCACACCATTACACCACCACCTCCACCAGCCTGGACCTTGGACACGAGGCAGGTTGGGTCCCTGGACAGATGCTGCTGGTGCCAAATTCCCTGACCCCTCTGTGCTCCTCAGCAGAAATCCAGATCCCTCAGACCAGGCTTGGTGTTCCCTCTCTACACTCAGACAAACCCACACGCTACCTCCTGGCCAGAGGAACCATCAGAGGAGCGATCAGTGTTAGCCAATCACAGGGGCCGACTGACAAGAACGGAGGACTAATAATGAAGTGTGTGTGTGTGTGTGTGTGTGTGTGTGTGGTGTTTGCCACACTGCAACAGTATCCATCTGCTTCACACGAAAGTTAAAATCGGGGTCACACTGAACGTGTTCTTGTGTCACCTAACCTGTGTGTGTGTGTGTGTGTGTGTGTGTGTGTGTGTGTGTGTGTGTGTGTGTGTGTGATTTAACCTGTTTTTGTGCTGCAGGTTGATTAAATATTCATCCAGATGCTCTTCAGCAGAGTGTTGTTTTCCAGTCTCGTTTCTCCGTGCCTCCTGCGCGCACACACACACACACACACACACACACACACACACACACACACACACACTCCATTAGTCTTAACTATAATAAACAGCACACTGTATTTTCACTAGATCATCTACTAGCTGTAGTAAACACACACACACACACACACACACACACACACACACACACACACACTCACAGCTACAGGAATCAGTGCTGGGATCTTCTCACTTCAGAACCAGCCTTCAGTCCAAACAGCCCGTCCCCCCAATTACCAAACACACAACAACAACGAGGTGCACAGGGTCTGATCGAGAATGACTGGTTTTCTCCAATGATGGTGTGTAG
Source organism: Salminus brasiliensis (assembly GCF_030463535.1). Taxonomy (NCBI): domain Eukaryota; kingdom Metazoa; phylum Chordata; class Actinopteri; order Characiformes; family Bryconidae; genus Salminus; species Salminus brasiliensis. Next base: position 2,197,673 of record NC_132882.1, on the reverse strand, counting down.
GTGGAGGAGAATGATGGTGTGTAGGTGGAGGAGAATGATGGTGTGTAGGTGGAGGAGAATGATGGTGTGTAGGTGAAGGAGAATGATGGTGTTGAACAAGGATGGAGGCCACTTTGTTGAAGAACAATGTTGTTTTGAGTGGAAAGTGGTGGAGAATAGTGGTGTTGGGTGGAAAGTGGTGGTGTTTTGAGGAGAGTGGTGGAAAGGGATGGTGTTGGGTGGAGAGCGGTGGTGCGTAATTTAGGGAAAAAAAGAGAAAACACAAACCAACAGAAGTAAAGCTTACAGAACAGCTGCTGATCAGTCAGCCAGAGTCTGCAGAGAGAGAGAGAGAGAGAGAGAGAGAGAGAGACAGAGAGAGAGAGAGAGAGAGAGACAGAGAGAGAGAGAGAGAGAGACAGAGAGAGAGAGACAGAGAAAGAGACAGAGAGAGAGAGAGAAATGGAAAGAGGAAAAGAGAGGGGAAAAGAGAGTCCAAGTGAGAGGGAGTGAGAGAGTGAGAGGGAGGGGTAAGGTAAAATCCAGAAGTCCCAGCAGCCCCTCTGATTATGGGTGATCTGAGGGTCTGAGCAACCGGGCATTATCTGCTTACAGGTTACACACACAGGTCAGATCCTCACACAGAGACAATATGAGGACTGGACTTTCTCCTGCAGGACTCACACCATGACACTACCTACACCATGTTTAACTGTAGCTTTGACATTTCACTGTTGAAGGATGAGCTGCTTTACTGTTAGACCACTCCTCTCACTCTGGAGCTGCTTTACTGTAGATCACTCCTCTCACTCTGGATCTGCTCTACTGTAGATCACTCCTCTCACTCTGGAGCTGCTCTACTGTAGATCACTCCTCTCACTCTGGAGCTGCTGCTTTACTATAGATCACTCCTCTCACTCTGGAGCTGCATTACTGTAGATCACTCCTCTCACTCTGGAGCTGCTTTACTGTAGACCACTCCTCTCACTCTGGAGCTGCTTTACTGTAGATCACTCCTCTCACTCTGGAGCTGCATTACTGTAGATCACTCCTCTCACTCTGGAGCTGCTCTACTGTAGATCACTCCTCTCACTCTGGAGCTGCTTTACTGTAGATCACTCCTCTCACTCTGGAGCTGCTGCTTTACTATAGATCACTCCTCTCACTCTGGAGCTGCTCTACTGTAGATCACTCCTCTCACTCTGGAGCTGCTTTACTGTAGACCACTCCTCTCACTCTGGAGCTGCTTTACTGTAGATCACTCCTCTCACTCTGGAGCTGCATTACTGTAGATCACTCCTCTCACTCTGGAGCTGCTCTACTGTAGATCACTCCTCTCACTCTGGAGCTGCTTTACTGTAGATCACTCCTCTCACTCTGGAGCTGCATTACTGTAGATCACTCCTCTTACTCTGGGTCTGCTGCTTTACTGTAGATCACTCCTCTCACTCTGGAGCTGCTGCTTTACTGTAGATCACTCCTCTCACTCTGGAGCTGCTGCTTTACTGTAGATCACTCCTCTCACTCTGGAGCTGCTGCTTTACTGTAGATCACTCCTCTCACTCTGGAGCTGCTGCTTTACTGTAGATCACTCCTCTCACTCTGGAGTCATTACTTTACTGAAGTACGAGGAGGGGTTTCGCTCCTCAGTCAGACTCTACAGAGATCAGCCCACCCTCCACAACCCTCACAGCTCGAGTGATTACTGCTGCGTTACACAATACAACTGCGATCACACAAATATTCACACAGATCTGTGATTCATTCATATGTATTGATTTATTGTAGCTGTTTGTGGTTTAATGGATGTAAATTTTATCTAATTCTATATCCAGCAGGTTCGCATTGGTCACAATTCTGACCAATAATAAACTCTGTGATTTCTCTAAATCTGAAACTGGCATAGTTAATGAAGGGGCTGAGCAATCAGTAAAATTCACATGCTCACTAAAATTCTGGGGTTAAGTGGGTTATGTCAATACAAGTATTAGAATTTGCATATTATTGTTCTTTAGACTCACGTTCAGAGTATTATTCCACCAGACCTTCCCTCACCTCCTGCACGAGATCCAAAGCACACCACCTGATCTGTTAAACATGGTGGTGGGTTGTTCTGGCATATGCAGGGAAATTCATCCACACAAGTCCAGTCTTATAAGTGCTTTCACCATCCACGTCCTCCCAAACACATTTAACGACGTTGAGGTCTGGACTCTGCCGGCCCATTTTTGTGATTTCTGGTCTCCACTTTGTCTATTGTTCATTGTTCTCGCCTCCACATCATTTCAGACCTGCATAGACCTTTCCACACCTCCTACCCAAGACCCAAAGCGTTCCACCTCACCTGTTCATCAGTACACAGCCTCACCTGGTGGTGTTCTGGAATATGCAGGACATTTTGCAACACCACCTGATCTGTTAAACATGGTGGTGGGTTGTTCTGGAATATGCAGGGAAAATTCATCCACACCTCCAAAGTCCAGTCTTATAAGTTGGCACACACTCTGCTTCTCACCATCCAAGTCACATTCAATGATGCTGAGGTCTGGACTCTGGGGACATCGGCCCATTGTTGTGACGTCTTATGTCTCCACAATGTCGACTGTTCATAGAACTGAGTAATCTTTTCACAGTGAAAGGACGAACACCATCAATGCTTTCAGATCTGAAGCGAGGGTTGAGCTTGCCGTTTGGGGGGGGGGTCTTCCAGGGGGGACATTGGGGGGCTTACTTTGGAAACTCCTGCTAACATTCCTCTTCATTATGAAAGCGTATTATCTTATTTAATCACAGAAATGACTCTTGAAATAGAAATAACCTGGATCTAAGGTGTGTATATGGATAATAGTATATGGATAACATATTACCATTCATACCTGGCTGTACAGTCTCTCACAGGTGTGTGTGTATATATATATATACACACACACACACACACACACACACACAGACACATTATATAACATATATATGGACGGTCAGAACATCATTACTGGTGGATTTTAACAATTTAACCCATAAGAAAGTAGCTAAGAAGCTCTGCTGTGACCCGCGGGACTGCTCTTACCTCGCTGCCCGCTGTAGGTGTCTGAGAGCGGCGTTCAGCTGCCCCTGTAGTCGGGGGTCGAGAAAGGGGTGGAGGGGGGCAGTGAGAACAAAATATTAGAACTGTGTAATGTTTAAAGAGCTTAATTACCTTAATTTATATTTAAATGACATTAGTTTAGTACTAAATTAGTACTGAAGCATTTCAACAGCGGTGGTGATGCAGCTGTTAGCTAGCGGCGGAGCTTGGTGAGGTTCCCCGCGGAGAGCGCTCCCTACGCCCGCTTGCGGAGACAGTCCACACCGCGGCTGGAGGTTGGGCCCGGTTGAATTGAACAGTTTACGGGGAGAATGGGGGGTTTTGGAATTGTTGAAATTGAGATTAATGTGAAGCGAATTTGCTTTTGTGTTATTGATCTGTGTTTGGCGATTTTTGAAATGTCGGTTTTTGGAATTGTCCGTTCCACCTTAAATGGTGCAGCAGTTACATTCGGGCGCCTGGGGCGCCCGAATGTAACTGCTGCACCATTTAAGGTGGAACGGACAATTCCAAAAACACGCCAACCACAGCTGCTGGCCTACTTATCCAGCTTTGCAACGCAGCAAACAGCCACAAAATAACCACCTACAACTAATTACACTAATTAATCCTTAATTATCAGCACTAATTTAGCTAAAATATGCTCGTTATTGAAAGCCGTTCACTCACAGTCCATCACATCCCTGCTTCCCCCATCGGCTCCAAGCGGCGCTCACAACACGCGACTTCTGTTGTGGACAGATGCAGACGGTAACCAGGAGAACCGCGGGCCAATCAGAACGCAGCGTACACCATAAACACGCCCATTCCTATTAACATGCACGGCCGTCGTCCAATCAGAAAACGCGTGACCCTGGCATCCAGGAAAAGACTCTCTATAGAGACTCTATTTTGGGCTCGATCTCAAATAGCTAGCAACCTCTCTCTCTGCCCTACGTAGTGCGCTCCGCACGGCTTACACCCCTAGCTTCTGGACAGTGTAGTGCACTAGCTATTGCTAAATATCACTAGTACTCGAGCGTGGGGCCTCTTAGGGGGGCATATTAAATTATGCGTTGGTCGGCCGCTGTTTCATGACCTACCTAGTGTACTAGCTACATAGGGAGGCGGTTGGAATAGGAGCGAGGCTAAGCTTTGGTAACCTGCACAGTCGAGTTATAATAAGGGCCGCGTCCAAAACCGTCGTTTTAATACACTGGTTTTAATTAAGTGCGCACTGAACAGTGAATAGTGTGGCATGTGTAGTGCAGTAGGGAGTGATTTGGGACGCGGCCACGTTCTTGAGTCGTTTGAACGCTAGAGGCCTAGTGTGCAGATTTGTTAGGTGTATAGGCAGGTAGTTTGTAAACAATAAATAATAGATAATCAATATGCAATGGGATCAAGGGGGATAAAGCCGCCCAGCATTGAGGAGCTGTGGAGCAGTGGAGGAACTGTGTTCTCTGGAGTGATGGTGGTGGTGGTGGAGCTCCATCCAGTACGTCTGGGATGATGAGGAGGGGTGGTGATCATCATCATCCAACATTGTCACTGAATGTCTTCTTCTCTGGACAGTAGAGACAGTTACTCCAACAGAAGCAGGATCAGCTCTTTAATACTCTTGATTTCAGAAGAAGCAGTGAATGAGCAGGCGTCCAAATACTTTTGAGAAATTACTTTGGTAAGTGGTTCCTGCTCAAACATGAGATCAGCTTCCGAGGTTAGATTCCTCCTTTCATTCCAGATCACACTTCACACTCCTTTCAAATTCCTACTTTCTAGGAATTCCTAAAGACATCACTCAGGGACAGACCCGCTTGAGTTCAAACCCAGATGATCCAGAGAGCCCAGAACTCTGGAGTGGACTTTAGTAAACAAGCCAGGTGTGAAAGTAGTGTGTGTGTGTGTGGAGGAGTGCTGTGTTTGTCCACTAGGTGTCACTAATAATGCTAATTTGGACTAATTAGAATTAAAGTGTTAAGTTTCCACCTTATTAACCATTAAACAGTGGTGCTGTGGAGCTCCATATGGACTCATCTCCACCACCTTCTTCCAAGGAAGAGGACCGGGCCTGCGTCTGTGGCTGAAGAGTGTGCTAAACACCCGAACATCCTAACCCAGACAAATGGTCTTGGTTATGGAGCTCCAGTGAAGCTCCAGACACTGGAGCTCCATAACCGAGCCATTTCTCTGGGTGAGGATGTTCTGGTGTTGGTTTCTCCTCCACAGAATGGTGAGAGCAGACGTTCGGGCACTTGCACCTTCAAGCCCCTTCAGGCGCGGGTCGTCGTCTTCTGTGGACATGGTGCCCCCCAGCACTCTAGTCAGTCAGCTCTGCCCTCAATAGCCTGGGTCAGCATAGGCAGCTGTATGGCAGCTACTCTATGACCGGTGTCTCCAGCAGGAGCTCCCTCACTCTGAATGGGACGCGACCACAAACCAGCCGATCCCAGATGACCGGACCAGACGATCTCACACAAGGGTGGAACCACCTCCCTCCTGAAAGTGGGAGGGGTGGGATAAAAGGTGGATGAAGGTGGAGAACAGAAATAAAGGACTGAAGGGAGGTGGTTAGCGTGGTCCACTGCCCAATTTCACACTTTTTATTCGTTATAAATTGTAGCATTTTATATAAAACCAGACAAAAGGAATCTGAAATGAAAAACTGGAAACCGCAAAAATAAATCACAGCAGACACACCTGACCAGATCAACCTGCATCATGGGGAGGGGAGCGGGGAAAGTGTGTGTGTATTTGAGGGGGGTGGGTTTTGGTTTATGACCAGTAATTACCAGCGAGTGTAAATAAAATCAGCTGCTACAGTTAACCGTTTAAAAGCTGAAAGCCCCGACCCCGCGCTCTCCCTCCCTCCCTCAGCCTGACGTCAGCTCCAGCGCTCTGCTGCTGTGGGTTACTATAAGCATGGAGGTGGAGAAGCTGCACTGTTGCTGTTTTTGGGGGGCGTTTGGTGTCTGTTCATGGAGGAAACTCGCTGTGGAGGTGTGATAGAGGGGCAGACCTTTTAAAAATACCAAAAAGAAAAATTACAAAATAAAACAATAACTTAAATAGAAGTGCTTAAAAACACAATTTGAGTTTTTGGAGCCCTTTCAGCAATAAAATTAACAGTTCAGGGGACCTGGGGAAGCCCACCCCGACGAGGAGAGCCTAAAAATAGAAATCATCATCATCACCATCATCATCACCACCATCATCATCAGATCAGAGCGGGCAGTAAGGGTCTTGGGTAACACTAGCAACGCTTCAGTCTCGCCCCCAGTCCTCCGCCCGTCTCTCGTCACGCCTTCCCGTCTGGGCTGCAGTCCGTGATGGCGTCCGTCTCCGCGCCCCGTTCCTCCTCCTCCTCCTCCTCCTCCTCCTGCTGCTGCTGTTCCTCCCAGATTCTCCTCCTCTCCTCCTGCTCCTCCCTCTCCCTGCGCCTCCTCTCTGTCTCCCACTCCACGAAGGAGTCGAAGAGGCTCGGCCAGGCCTCGTCCTCGCTGTAGTTGCCGAGGTCCGGCCCAATGCTCTGCGTGAAGTTCAGAAACATGTTCCAGGTGTCGCGCGAGATCCCGCGCACGCCGCACGGGTTCTCCGACAGGAAGTGGAGCCAGCGCTCCAGGACGGGGGGCGTGTCCAGCGTGAAGACCAGGCGCCACAGCGCGATGGCGATGGAGCGCTGCAGCGAGCGCTGGCCCTCGTCCGCATCCAGCCCGAACTGGAAGGTGAAGCGGTAAAGGTCCTTGAAGCTCTCCTCGCCTCGCGACTCCTCCAGCAGCGCCGAGAACCGCAGACAGATCCCCTGCAGACTGTCGGCCTGGATTGCCCGGCAGCCCTCCACGAACTCCCTCCTACACAGAGACAGACAGACAGACAGACAGACAGATCAGTGATGCTCGCTCTACCAAACACACTCCAGTGCAGCTCTGTAAAGTGAAGCTCGTACGGTCGTGTGTATCTGTATGCTAATGAATCACATCACCCTGTTTCAGACACAATCCACCCAATCAGAGTGTTGGGGTATGTGCAGGGTGCACAGCTCTCAGCCAATCAGCAGCATAGCACCTCACAGCAGCTTCACCTTCTTTTGTTTTCTACTTGCGTTTCTTAGTCACTGTTTCTCCACCTTTTCCAACCTCACTTCATCCATCAGCGGCGCCGGACTGATCAGACTGTGAATATTTAGCTCACCAACTGGTTCTGACGTTTGACTGTCTTTTGTCCCGCCCCCAGCTAAAATAGATTCTGATTGGTTCTGACGTTTGACTGTCTTTTGTCCCGCCCACAGCTGAAGTGAAAATTCTGATTGGTTCTGATGCTGATTGACTGATGGCTGTGCTGTGGAGCTTTACTCTTCCCTTGTTTGTGTTTAACGAGAGTGAATCTCTTTTAATAAGCAGATGAATTATAATCAAATTAAAGCAATTAAATTAATTAAAAAATAAAAAAAAGGGGTGAGACTGATCTCACTGTTGAGAACATGGATCTGGTGGGCCGGGTCAGAACCATAATTACTATTGTGGAGGATGGAATTTGGAACACAGAAGGAATGTGGCCTCCGCCTTTAACCCAGCCGTGTGGTACAGAGACACACACACTCGCACACACACACACTCGCGCACACACACACTCGCGCACACACACACTCGCGCACACACACACTCGCGCGCACACACACAAATAGACAGACAGACACAGACACAAACAGAGAGACAGACACGCACACACAGACAGACACAGAGACACACAGAGACAGACAGACAGACACAGAGAGAGAGACAGACACACAGACAGACACACACAGAGAGACACAGACAGACAGACAGACACAGAGAGAGAGACAGACACACAGACACACACAGAGAGACACAGACAGACAGACACAGAGAGAGAGACAGACACACAGACAGACAGACACGCACACACACAAACAGAGAGACACAGACACACAGACAGACAGACACGCACACACACAAACAGAGAGACAGACACACAGACAGACAGACACGCACACACACAAACAGAGAGACAGACACGCACACACAGACACTGAACAGGGAGCAGAGAAGGTTAGGGGCTTTGATCAAGGGCCCACCAGTGGCAGCTTTCCGAGCCTGGGTATCGAACCCACAACCCTGTCGTCATCAACAGCCCGGTGCTGTAACCGCTGAGCTGTATATGGCTGGTCAGGGCCTGCGAGTCGTGGTCAACACTATTATACACTACTGCTCAATTCTCTACTGGGTCTAGCTACAAACCGCTAGCACGTACATAGCCCCGGAAAAAAGGAAGGAACCCCTTGCATGATCAGTTTCTCTGGTTTTACTATTTATAGGCAGTGTGTTTCAGGGAAATGAACATTAGCGCTGTATTTCATAACCCATGGACAACATTTCCCTATATTCCAAATAAAAATTCAAATATTATTTAGAGCATTTATTTATTTATTTGCAGAAATTACAACTGCTCAAAAACAGCTGCTCAAATAATGCAGAGAAATGATTATTATAATAATTATAAAGTAAAGAAGTTATTATTCAGATTTAATCACAGTACTAATATCTGAACTCTGAGAGCATTCAGAATCATTATGCTGAAATAACCTCGACTGACCAATCACAGCTCTCCTGTCTCGGCCGGCTCTCCACTAGTCTTTCACATCGCTGTTCTGCAGATTCAGATAACTCGGCTCTGTTTGGTGAAATTCCTGGAATAAAACGGCTGCCGAACAGGTAGAGATGCAGATTTAAGGGAACAAATGACGTGATCTCTTAAAGGAATATCTAGGATTTCTGCACAAGGCACGGAAAGTCAGCCCGCTGACCAATGTGATGATCTAGAGGTCTGCTGGGACCTCACTGAGAGTTGAATTAGGCTAATAATGAAGCGCTTGAAACAATGCTGATGCTGGTTTCTGTTCAGAGCTATTAGCATAATGGAGCACTTGCCTCCCCCCCGGAGTGCTAAAGCCATCCAAATCTGCCACCCACCTCCAGCAGCTCACTTTAAACGGGGAGCTTTGCCAATCTGCAACTTTCAGACACTCTGGACCATAAAATATTAATGAGTGCTGAGTCTCAGCTAAATAATCACATTTTACTGCCCTCACACTTCCCCACAGCTACTGTCCTCCAGAGGAAACAACTGGGCCGTATTATAGCCTGTCAGAACGAGCGTGAGTACTATAGAGCATTATAGAGCATTATAGAGCGCCCCCTACGCTTCCTGTAGTGTATTACAGTCTGTCAGAATGAGCGTGTGGATCATATGATCATTATAGAGCATTATAGAGCGCCCCCTACGCTTCCTGTAGTGTATTACAGTCTGTCAGAATGAGCGTGTGGATCATATGATCATTATAGAGCATTATAGAGCGCCCCCTACGCTTCCTGTAGTGTATTACAGTCTGTCCGAACGAGCGTGTGGATCATATGATCATTATAGAGCATTATAGAGCGCCCCCTACGCTTCCTGTAGTGTATTACAGTCTGTCAGAACGAGCGTGTGGATCATATGATCATTATAGAGCATTATAGAGCGCCCCCTACGCTTCCTATAGTGTATTACAGTCTGTCAGAATGAGCGTGTGGATCATATGATCATTATAGAGCATTATAGAGCGCCCCCTACGCTTCCTGTAGTGTATTACAGTCTGTCCGAACGAGCGTGTGGATCATATGATCATTATAGAGCATTATAGAGCGCCCCCTACGCTTCCTGTAGTGTATTACAGTCTGTCAGAATGAGCGTGTGGATCATATGATCATTATAGAGCATTATAGAGCGCCCCCTACGCTTCCTGTAGTGTATTACAGTCTGTCAGAACGAGCGTGTGGATCATATGATCATTATAGAGCATTATAGAGCGCCCCCTACGCTTCCTGTAGTGTATTACAGTCTGTCAGAATGAGCGTGTGGATCATATGAACATTATAGAGCATTATAGAGTGCCCCCTACGCTTCCTGTAGTGTATTACAGTCTGTCAGAATGAGCGTGTGGATCATATGATCATTATAGAGCATTATAGAGCGCCCCCTACGCTTCCTGTAGCGTATTACAGTCTGTCAGAATGAGCGTGTGGATCATATGATCATTATAGAGCATTATAGAGCGCCCCCTACGCTTCCTGTAGTGTATTACAGTCTGTCAGAACGAGCGTGTGGATCATATGATCATTATAGAGCATTATAGAGCGCCCCCTACGCTTCCTATAGTGTATTACAGTCTGTCAGAATGAGCGTGTGGATCATATGATCATTATAGAGCATTATAGAGCGCCCCCTACGCTTCCTGTAGTGTATTACAGTCTGTCCGAACGAGCGTGTGGATCATATGATCATTATAGAGCATTATAGAGCGCCCCCTACGCTTCCTGTAGTGTATTACAGTCTGTCAGAATGAGCGTGTGGATCATATGATCATTATAGAGCATTATAGAGCGCCCCCTACGCTTCCTGTAGTGTATTACAGTCTGTCAGAACGAGCGTGTGGATCATATGATCATTATAGAGCATTATAGAGCGCCCCCTACGCTTCCTGTAGTGTATTACAGTCTGTCAGAATGAGCGTGTGGATCATATGAACATTATAGAGCATTATAGAGTGCCCCCTACGCTTCCTGTAGTGTATTACAGTCTGTCAGAATGAGCGTGTGGATCATATGATCATTATAGAGCATTATAGAGCGCCCCCTACGCTTCCTGTAGTGTATTACAGTCTGTCAGAACGAGCGTGTGGATCATATGATCATTATAGAGCATTATAGAGCGCCCCCTACGCTTCCTATAGTGTATTACAGTCTGTCAGAATGAGCGTGTGGATCATATGATCATTATAGAGCATTATAGAGCGCCCCCTACGCTTCCGGTAGTGTATTACAGTCTGTCAGAATGAGCGTGTGGATCATATGATCATTATAGAGCATTATAGAGCGCCCCCTACTCTTCCGGTAGTGTATTACAGTCTGTCAGAATGAGCGTGTGGATCATATGATCATTATAGAGCATTATAGAGCGCCCCCTACGCTTCCGGTAGTGTATTACAGTCTGTCAGAATGAGCGTGTGGATCATATGATCATTATAGAGCATTATAGAGCGCCCCCTACGCTTCCTGTAGTGTATTACAGTCTGTCAGAATGAGCGTGTGGATCATATGAACATTATAGAGCATTATAGAGCGCCCCCTACGCTTCCTGTAGTGTATTACAGTCTGTCAGAATGAGCGTGTGGATCATATGAACATTATAGAGCATTATAGAGCGCCCCCTACGCTTCCTGTAGTGTATTACAGTCTGTCAGAATGAGCGTGTGGATCATATGATCATTATAGAGCATTATAGAGTGCCCCCTACGCTTCCTGTAGTGTATTACAGTCTGTCAGAATGAGCGTGTGGATCATATGATCATTATAGAGCATTATAGAGCGCCCCCTACGCTTCCTGTAGTGTATTACAGTCTGTCAGAATGAGCGTGTGGATCATATGAGCATTATAGAGCATTATAGAGCGCCCCCTACGCTTCCTGTAGTGTATTACAGTCTGTCAGAATGAGCGTGTGGATCATATGATCATTATAGAGCGCCCCCTACGCTTCCTGTAGTGTATTACAGTCTGTCAGAATGAGCGTGTGGATCATATGATCATTATAGAGCGCCCCCTACGCTTCCTGTAGTGTATTACAGTCTGTCAGAATGAGCGTGTGGATCATATGATCATTATAGAGCGCCCCCTACGCTTCCTGTAGTGTATTACAGTCTGTCAGAATGAGCGAATAATTTATATTACCAGAAAATAAAAGCCCTTTCAATTTTTAATAATTACAATCTGTATTTTGTGCACTTGTGTAAAGTGAAATAACTAAATTTACAACTATTTCTATTCCTCACCTTGTAAACTTGCACATGGTCGCAGCCTGAAACTTCCACGCCAGCACCAGGACTTTAAACTCGGCCGGGTCGACGTGCAGGTCGTTACAGAACCGCTCCATTCCCTCTTCCAAGATGGAGTCCTCATGCTCGTCTTTATACCTCATGAACATCTCCTCTATCCGAGCCAGAGACAGACCTTCCCCATCCTGCTCAGGCTCCTCCCTCCGCACATCCCCTGGCGACAGAGGCGGAGCTATAGAGGTTTCTACAGTAACCTCTGGTGACTTGGTGCCGTTGACGTCGGCAGGGAATTTGGACTCTTCTTTGTGGCCTCCGGTCCCGCCTCCTCCTCCACCCCCTCCCTTTTTACCATGCGACTTCCCAGACTCCTTTTCACCACTTTTGCTGCCCAGAGAGGATGTGGGGTTTTTACATTTAGTCACGCACTGGCCCATGGTGCTCTCTCGTCCCCTCTCTCTTTTCCTCTTACGCTCTCGTTCTCCCTCCTGGCTCTTCTCCTCAGGCTAGACGCCTCTGCTCCTCCAGCCACCGGACAGCAGTCAACATGCCCTAACGAATCAGAATCAGACAGACAGAATCAGTCACAGTGCCATAAAGAATCTGAATCAAATCAGAGTAACAAAATAAGCCACCATGTTCAAAAGAATCAGAGCCCAAGAGAATCAGAATCACTCATTTCCTAATGAATGAGAATCAGAGAGACTGAATCAGTCATCATGCCCTAATGAGTCAGTGTAACAAAATGAGTCAACATGAATAAAAGAATCAGAATGAATCATAAAATTAGAATCAAATCAAGCCCAGAATCAGAATCTAAGAAAATCAGAGTCAGGAAGAATCAGAACCTGGGAGAATCTGAATGAATTGTTGCTGAATCAGCAAGAAAGAATCAGAACCACAAAATGAGTCACCAAGTCTGAATCAATCAGGACCAGAAAGATTATTAGAATACAATTAGAATCAATGAAACAAGTCACTAAATCCCAACATACTGAAAAACTATGAATCAGTATGAGGGACTGAATCAGAGCCGGTCTCTAAACTGTGATGAATCACAATCAAAAAACTAAAAAGAATTGTTAAAAAATCAGATCAGAAAAAAATCTGAATCAACTGGGGCAAAGAATCAAAAAGGCAGAAACCGAATCAGACTGAATCAGAGTAAAAGAAAACACAAATCAGAATCAGTCATTATGTCCTGAATCTGAATCAGTGCATGATGATGATGATGATGAAGGCCGTGGGTATAACATACAGTACTGTAATAACATCAGAGTGAGTCAGGAGGCACAGATTCCTTACATTCTCCAGCGTACTGACTCAGACTCTGAACACTGATCAGACAAGCCCTGTCCGATAACCCTTAATCACACTTACACCCTTTACGATTTTAGTTTCCAGAGCTTAGGTCAGCAAACGTCATGAAGCCTGGGCTCCGAAGTGGCGCAACTGTCTAAGCGTTGGCTCAGACATCAGGAAGTCACAGGTTCGATGACCGGTGATGCCACAGCCATATGTCAGTTTCTGGGTGGGCCAGTCACACAGCCAGGACCTGCAATTGGCTTAGACTGGGTTCTCAATCTGAATAGGTCCTGTCAGTAGCCAATCCAAACTGAGCATGACAAGTAAACACAGGAAGGAGGTAACAGAATTAGCAGTTAGCGATGTCCTCCAAGTGTGCCGAGCCTCAGTGATGTAGTGGAGCTTCTCCACGCTAGCCTTCACCCTCCCAGCACTGATGGGTTCTAGATAGTGAGGGGACTAGGAATCAGAATGACTGAACAGGGATTTTGCTCCTTTTCAAGAGACTTATCAGATCAGTCAGATCAGATTATCACTCAATCACAAAGCGTGACATCAGCGTTTACCTCAGCCCGATCCTCTGAGTCACGGGGTGTGTGCGCCGGTCCTCCCACAGTGTGAAGGAATCATGAATCAAACCCCGACTGCTGGTTAGTGTATTGCACAAGAGCGTCACTCCCTGCTCTGCCTCCACCCACACGCCCAGGGGCTGCGTTTTATAGGCCTGATCTCCTCATGCAGCGAACACCCAGCTACACTCCGCTCAGCTCACCTCACTGTGTCGTTACACAGCATAACAAGAGGCTTACTCACTGGACTGACCGGTGCAGCACGCAGTCAAAGGGTGACAGGAGCCGAAACCAAACCCCTGTAGGGGGTCCGAGGTCACTGTTCCTAGGAGAAACCTTCAGTGATCCGGATGTGAAGATCCTGGTGTTGGGGTAGCATTCTTTGTGGAGAAACCCCCCTGTAGTTCAGAATCAGGGGGGCTTTCCACAGCCTAGACGACTGATTTCCACTGTAGCATCAAAACAGTCCGAGTTCAGCATCCACTATGAATTATTCTGAATCAGTGGACACTATTACGTAAATGTATTATAACTTTAGGATCCACTACAAACGGTTCAGTATTATTCAGTATCCACTATGGATTATTCAGCTCCTATTATGACTTTATTATCTACTGAGAATTATTCAGTACCTACTACGATTTGAGCATCTGCTATTGATTATTAATTATCCAGTGTGGGTTATTCTGAATTAGTGGATACTATTACACCTTCAGTATTTACTATAAATGATTAAGTACATACTCTGAATTATTCAGCACTTATTATGACTTTATTATCCACTATGGATTATTCAGCACCCACTACTGATTATCCAGCACATTATCCGTTATTGATTATTAATTATCCAGTGTGGGTTATTCTGAATTAGTGGATACTATTATAACTAAATGATTTAGTAAATACTGAATTATTCAGTATCCACCATGAATTATTCAGCACCCATTATAACTTTCCCATCCACTACACATCATTCAGCACCCACTACGGATTACTGAGCATCTACTATGAATTATTCAGCACCCACTATGAATTAGTCAGAACTTACTACTGAAGTGTGGATCCTTGCAGTTCAGAGGTGTAAAAATAGTCCATTATAAAGGATTAACAGGCTGCAGATAAAGGGCTGCTATGGGACGATACCAGTGTTCCCACTTTAATGTAAGGGTTTTAAATGGAGAGGACTGGTGACTGCAGCCCCAGCACATTACTGCCACAGTCAGACAGACAGTCAGACAGACAGTCAGACAGACAGTCAGACAGACAGTCAGACAGACAGTCAGACAGTCAGACAGTCAGTCAGACAGTGACCTCAGAGAACACCAGAAGAGTAGAGAGGGGGGGGGGTGCTCTCCTACTCAACAGTGTTAAAACTCAGAATGTACACATCACCATGGAAACGCCAACGTAAACAATGGGACCATTCTGGAATGCCATGGTCGCTATGGAAACCTTTGCGGTGGGAAGGCACTCACCCGAGCGTTTGAGTGGCGGACAGCGGGGTCATCTGAGAGAGATCCATCGTCATGACCTTAACATCCGCTAGCCTGGAAAGTGAAACGACAGAATGTGATACGGTGTGTGTACACACACACACACACACACACACACACACACACACAGCATTCCCTCTAGAGACTCTCAGATCAACTGCAGCACCATCAGGTAAACTTTCCATCACACACACACACACACACACACACACACACACACACACACACACACAGTTTCGACTCCACTCTCCTGCTGTTTCTCTTAAAGCTTCACTCTGTATCAGCTCCACCTTAAACCAGCAGCTTCAGGATCATGCTGATGCTCCACTGACTGTAACAGGGGGAGAACGGCGTCTCCGTCATTCCCACTCCGGGCCGGAGCGCTGCTGCTGCTACTGCACTATGGAGGTTTGGTGGTGGAGCTGCAGGAGGAGAACCTCTCTCCAGAACTGCTGCTGTGTAACACTGCAGAACCCATAGAGTCATATTAGTGTAGAATCCTGTAGTATTACTCTACCACCTCCGCCCACATGCTGCTCCACCTTCAGATGCTGGATCTCTCAAAACACGTGTCTATCTGAGCACGAGGAGGCGCTCATGGCACAATATGCATTTACTGCAGTGGAGTAAAAGTGAACTACAGCCCCCAACTGTAGGGGGAGCCCAGGAGCAACAGATTCTCTTAAAGCTGCTTTAAAGGAAAGTTAATGATCATACAACAAAAATCTGAACTCACTGGAGAAACTGCAGCTGGGTAATATTACTCATTCTATCTCATTATTGACGGACATTATAGCCCAGCCGGCTGCAGCAGCAGCGCTGATGTTCTCAGAAGATAAGTAGAGGAGTTGAGCTACTGCAGTGTGGAGCTATTTTACAGTGGAAAACAGACCATAATATCTGACTCCCACTGAAATGCTCTGTTTTACCAGCGGGAGAACCGCAGAACCAGCACTCGCCTTTCTCTGTTCTTAAACCAGCACTGAAGAACCCGTTCAGAACCGAGTCGAGGAGACTACCGCTTATGCTAATACACACATGCTATAGAAACCCCAATCCCACACACACACACACAGCACATTCACACACTATAAACCAGTTATTACACACCAGTAGACCAACAACCACGGATATCAGTCCAGTGTGTACCACTACACACACACACACACACACACACACACACACACACACACACACACACACACACACACAGGAAGTGATCAGACTGCAGTGTTTTAGAGGAGCTGGGAGCTGATTGGTCAGGGAGGAGAGTCAGACTGGATTATCAGATATTAAAAGCTATAAAACAGTGATTTTAAGAAAAGTCTCAACTGAACTAAATCAGTCAGTCCAGAAAGTCTGATTATAGAATCTGATCCTGAAAATAAAGAGAATTCACTGAACCGGGTACGCACGGGCTGGGTAACTGGCGGTCCAAAATGGGGAGAAAACAGAGAGGAAAAAATGGATAAAATTATAAAAACAAAAACAAACAAAGCCTTCAGTAGGAATATATATATTAATACTTACTGACTACATTAATTATTATTTTTATTAATGATTTATTCTAATATTCATGTTTTACTGAGGAAATCAACACTTACTGGCCAGACAGGCAGCTTTACTCTCTGATTCTTACAGGGGACTAAAACTGACACAACCAGCCAGAACCAAACTCCCTGTGTGAGTCCACATAGCTGCTGATGAATCCGGTTAAATTCTGGTTCTGGTGAGTAATGCTGGTGGATTCCTCACGTAAACTATCCTCACCTCCTCCATCCGCTTCAGTAAACCTGCTCTGATACTCAGTCCCCGTTACAGACCAGGAACTGACCAACACCTTCCACTGAAGGCATCGGGCATGTCCAGGCAGACCACCACACACACACACACACACACACACACACACACACACACACACACACACACACACACACACACACAGCACAGCAATTAGTGCTATAAAAGGCAGCTGATTTTAATGAATTACAGAGCCGTCTCTAAAACAGAGGCCAAACGCTCACATATCCAATACTAACTAGATGTGGCTCAGCGCCACGTTACCCTCTCCAACACTGTTATTACCACCTTACCTGATCACCTGATTCTCATATTATTTTATATATATCCTCATATTATTTTAATCATATTATTTTATCTGAAAAATCTAAGCCCTTCTAAAATCAGCTGCTTTTAATTAAGCTTATGAATAATGCATCTAAAGGCATTAGGGACTACTAGGGATGCACCGATCCGGCTTTTTCAGTTCTGATACCGATACATAAACTCAGCATAACGGTCGATACCTGATACCGATACCATTGTTGAATTAATAAACCATATACCTCACCATGTGGGAGAGACTTGAGGCATCAGGATTTGACTTTGTCAAACACACAAACACTAATCAATCGGATGTTTTAATATTTAGCGTAATTCAAAACTGAATCTAGCAGCTGAACCTGGTCAAACGTACAAGCAGCAACCACACATCGCTACATGTAATGTACATTGAGTGCATTTAGTCTCACACCAACCAAAGGATCGGTTCAATGGATCGGCCTAATTATCAGATACCTGATCCAGCTAATTTTGTTAATATCTGGACCGATATCTGATCCTAATATCAGATTGGTGCATCTCTATTTACTATGGCAGTGTGTGTGTGCTGGGATCCGATCACGTTCTTTCTTTTATCCGTCCATTATCCCATTCAACACTCTCTACACCCACATGCCAGCTGTAATCGTAAGTGTAGAGGTGGGCAATGACCGTATTTACAGTAATGTGATCAGTGTTATCGTTATTGTGATGCACTCTGGGCTTTTGGAGCATGGTGTGGAACTCGTCAGCTCTCAAAGACCGCCAACTGACCAACTGCAGGCTCTCTTATACAGAGTGTGTTTAGTCATTAGTAGGGCTGTGTGTATCGGGAAGCTCCTGGAGATGTGAAGAGGGGGGTCATCATGACGTAACAGCGGCATATTTCAGATTCAGAAATACTTATTTGATCCCAGGAGAGAAGAAATCAATAAACTGAGGCCTCGAGTGGTCAAGCGGACTAAAGCTCCGTCAGTATGATCAGAGGATCGCTGGTTCGAATCCCGGCTAGCGATGCTGCTAGCCATCGGCAGTTCGAAAAAGGAGCGTCGGAGTCGGGGGCACTGCTGCAACAGGAGGGGGGAGTGTGTGCGGGATGTGTAATTGGTGGTCCAAATTAAGGCACATGTTTAATGTTAGCATCTCCTTCCGCTATATTATAGTATACCTTCATAAGCAGCTTGCTGCTACGTCACACTAACAAACTCCACCCACTCCCTGAACAGCCTGCAGCTCCTTCTCCAGCTCCTTACACACAGCAGCCAATTAAACTCCAATTAAACTCCAATTAAACTCCAATTAAACTCCAATTAAACTCCAATTAAACTCCAATTCTGCTTCTACATTTGCTTGTTATTGTTTATTATTGTATTAAATGTTAACTTGGTCTTATTTTCTATAGCTCAGGGCATTTAATTGTTTAGCGGAGTGATACAGCGCTTGTAAAAAGGATGCGTCGTTATAGTGAAACAGCACGGTCAGAGCACTTCTCAGCCAATCAGCTCGCATGGCCGGGACTAACTGTTGTAGAATTCGCTTCACGACCCAGTAGATACGATTCTGATTATGGTGATATACTGCGATGCCGTACAATAGGGAGTATGTAGCTTTTTTTCTTGATCAAACAAGGAAAACTCCTAGCATAAACACACCGAGTCATATACACAAAATCTGAGTTCACCTTATATCCAATCAGAACAGTAGCATCTGCAGACAAACTCATCTCATATCATGAGAAAATGTTATTGTGATACAAAACAAGCTTTTCTAAGCTCATCAAGGACATCGCCAGTGTTTACAGGACACTGACCAACTGCACGTTTCATTACAATCAGTGCAATCAGCCTGATTTTACTGGATGACGTGCAGCACACTCATCACTGTACAGGAGAGCGTCCAGTAAAATCACTGTACAGGAGAGCGTCCAGTAAAATCACTGTACAGAAGAGCGTCCTGTAAAATCACTGTACAGGAGAGCGTCCAGTAAAATCACTGTACAGAAGAGCGTCCTGTAAAATCACTGTACAGGAGAGCGTCCTGTAAAATCACTGTACAGGAGAGCGTCCAGTAAAATCACTGTACAGGAGAGCGTCCAGTAAAATCACTGTACAGGAGAGCGTCCAGTAAAATCACTGTACAGGAGAGTCTCAACACACAACACAGACTGAACCACTGTCTGCCACCAATTTAGCATATAAACTATTCATTAAAAATCAATACTGTGTTTTTGAGAATCGATACAGTGCTACCAAACATATCACAATACTTTGATATATCGATATTTCCGCACATCCCAACCGATTAGTCTTGTTTACTTGGATGGAGCTGAATAAAATCACTGAAGTCAGATAGCAGTGTTTACAATCTGCTGCTACTGGTGGATTACGTCATCAACACTGCAAATATTCTGTATTGTGAAAACGTCTATAATTATCGTGATACTGAATGTCTACCATATCTCCCACCCCTACCTAACTCCATCCACCGCTTACCTCTAGGTTCCAGCAGTGTCATCTACAGACTCCTCAGTGCTGAAGTGGGCAGCCCGGCACCCAGCTCAGCATTAGCTGTCCGGCGAAACTTCCCAACCACCCTGTTTAATCTCTAGTTAGTCATGGGTGTCCATGAGAGCGACCCGAGGAGAAGACACACTTTAACCTCAAACCTTCAGAGCAGGGCCTTCAGTTATCAGCCTAACCCAGATACACAACCTGCAGCTTGCCTAGTCTGAGCACTGGCTTGATTCTCACTAATGTGTTCCTGAAAAACAGCTTACTGACCTCCAAAAGTACACTTATAAGCTTGGGTGGCTTCTTCTCCACACTGTTCTCCAGTTTAGGATTCCTCTATGTGGACACTTTTACATGCAGGCTTAATATTTGTGTATTATAAACACCTTACAACACATTAATAATCAGTTATAACACAAATGAAAAGGGCAAGAGAGATCGGCCTCTTCCCAAACAGTGACCCACGTTCATCTCTACTGAGGAGTTACATGGATGAACTTAGAAAGATCTTCTGAGCTTCTCATTTCCTCCAGTTTAGTTTGATCTTTCTTCATCTTAGATCCTCCATGTCCATTTATTAATGCGTTATTAACACTTACAAACAGCAGAAAGACTCCTGAGCTCCAAACATGAAGATCAGCACTGCTGAAAATGTGAAGCTCAGCCATGTCTCTCAGAGCTCGGACTGTGAGAGTAGTCTCTTCATATGGTAATGAGCTGATCAGATGCAGCATTAGACTGGGTCAAACGTCCAGTCTCAGATGAGGAGAAGCCAAAGAAAACGCACCCCCCTCAACTCAGAATCCTGGTACCACTGTACTACATGGCTACTGCTATTATTATTATTATTATTATTATTATTATTATGGTCATTAACTAGGTCCTACACACCTTACAAAACATTACTAGGCAGTGGTGCTGGGCAATATGACCGTTTTATTTTTATCGTATATTTTATCATATTATTAGTGCTTAATAAACACTGGCCTGCAGGTTTCATTACTAACAGTGTAATTAGACTGGGCTACTTATCCGAAGTTCAGCAGATGTTGAGTAGAAATCACTGTATTTAGTATAGGAGAGTAGGGCTGGGCGATATGGTAAAAATACTTGACATTTAAAGACATTTTTCACAATATACTATATTCATCACTATACAAGGAATCACAGACTACATACATCAGTAGTGACCAATTCCTAAAAACTACTATTCAGATACTGATTTTTATTTTAATCAACATCTGCTGCTCTTCATCTAATTACACAGTTGGTAATAAAACATGCAATTGATTAATTTAACTAAATTAATCACGATACGCTAAAATACTGCCATATTGCCCAGCTCTACGGGAGAGTATCTGAATATTAGAGCGTCACCGTCACTCAGAAAACACCCTCAGCTAGTTTATTCAGACTAGACCCCAGAAGATCCTCTAATCTTAGACTCGACTAAATACAGAAGGCAGTCTGGAGACACGGTCCTCCACACACTCTCAGAAGAGGAGGGTCTTCAGTCTGGGTTCGAGGACAGCGAGCGTTGGACACCCAGGGGAAGCTCGCTCCACCACTTCGGTGCAGGACAGTAAAAAAAGGGGATTTTTAAAAGAATCTGTTACTACTGATATAGTCTGTAATTACATGTATTGTGAGAAATGTCTTTAAATATCGTGATATGGTATTTCTACCACATCGTCCAGCCCTAACAGACCATTATAACACAAATAAGAGAGCTCTTATAAAAGGACAGATTACGAATTATAAGAAACAATTGTTTAGGAGATATTATTTACTGGCATACCTTACATTATAATTATAAATATTAGAATATAAAACCTTGTATCTATTTAATTTCTCACTTTTCCTATTCATGTCTCTTTTTAATATCTTATTATTTTAAGTATTCAGTAATTGCTCTTTGGGTGTAACTGAGACCTTGAGATCCCAATTTTGTCCCACATGTGATGTGAATGATTATAAAGTCTTATTTATCTCTTATCTCACAAACAACAACAACAACAACACAAACAGCAGCAGCAGCAGCAGCTCTACAGGAGAAGGGACTTTCAATACAAGTCAATGTAAACAGATTAAATTGTTTAGATTTTGGTCCATTTATGAAGTTCTGATTCAACATAAAGAACAATTTATAAACCCAAAACCAGTAAAAATATGAAAATGGATAAATCCCCTGTGTGTTTATTCAGCAGGACTACAGCACCGGGGCTCCAGCGCTGGGCTAACTCAGCAGCCCCAGCAGCGCATTTAGAGGCTCCGGGCCACGGAGCGAGCTAACCCAGGGCTTCCCCTCCGTCCCGGCGGTTTATTAAGGGCTGTTCTCTCCGTCCCGGCGGTTTATTAAGGACTTTCCCTCCGTCCAGGCGGTTTATTCACTAATCTACACTTTTAACCCGCGGCTCTGACTCCGCTCAGAGGCTTACTTAGCCTCCTGAGCTAACAGGCTAACGCACTGCTACCGCCGCGGACCCAACTCAGCGCACTTTCCCTGCACTTCTCCGTTAGCTTTAGCAACAAGCTAATTAGCTGCCGTGCTAAGAGCCTCCTTATCCCATTTCCTCGCCTCCAGTCGAGCTCAAGTCGACAGCCTCGAGGTCTGCGGGGGTCCGCGGGGGTCCGCGGGGGTCCGCGGTTCTCAGCGCGGCGCTGTAGAGACTCACCCGGGCAGAAAGCGGCGAGTTTGGGGCGGTTTTACAGCAGCTGCGCATCGCCGCGATGGTCCGACACTTCCACATCCACAGCCCAGCTCGGAGCGCTAGCTGCTTCCTGAGCACAGCCGCTTCTGAAGCTCCGGACACCGCGAGCAGCACAGCCGGCGGCGCGCAGCGAGGGGGCTCCGGGGGTCCGGGGGTCCGGGGGTCCGGCTGCAGGCGCAGGGCTGGGGGAGCAGGTGCTGTTCGGGACAGGGCTTTTCTCTTTGTGTTCCTCTTCTGCTGCTCTTTACTCAATGACTGAACATTATGGGAATTTTCCCTCCGTCACGTCCTGTAGGCAGAGCGGAGAGTCCTGCAACCCGGACTGGACCATCCTCAGAACCGGACTGGACCATCCTCAGAACCGGACTGGACCATCCTCAGAACCGGACTGGACCATCCTCACACTGGGACTGGATCAATCCACACAGCAAAGACTGCACACTTATTACACTTATTAAATAAATACATTAAATAAAATAATAATTAATTAAACATAAATTAAATAAATGAAGTTAATTTATAGTTACTGTTTTATTCATTTTATGTATTTATTGAACTATCTTTATTATTATTATTATTATTATGATGAATAGTAGTAGTAATATTATTATGTTTTTGCTTTATTGATAATTTCTAAAAGGGCACTAGAGAGTCCTGCAACCCAGACTCACCTGGATCTCCCTCAAACAGGGACAGGACCTGGACCGGATCTACTCAAGAAAACACCGTAAAACAAAAGGTAGCAACTTTTATTATTATTGTTATTGTTATTATTATTATTATTGTTGTTGTTATTATTATTATTATTATTATTGTTATTTTTATTATTATTATTATTGCTGTTGTTGTTATTATTTAGTTTTAATGGTCATTTCTATAAAGGTATTAAAGTGGAGAGTCCTGCAACCCGGACTGGATCATCCTCAGACTGGGACTGGACCGGACATAAATAAATACAATACATTACAATACATACATAAAAATACATTACAATACATAAATTAAATAAATAAACATACAGGACAGGAAGTTACAGTTACTGTTTTATTTATTTTAAGTATTTATTGAAATAGCTATGTTATTGATGATGATAATAATAATAATAATAATAATAATAATAATAATAATAATAATAAAACAACAACACCAATAATAATAATAGTAATAATAATAATAATAATAATTATTATTATTATTATTATTATTGCTGTTGTAATTATTATTATTGTTATTGTTATTATTATTATTATTATTATTGCTGTTGTAATTATTATTATTGTTATTATTATTATTATTATTATTATTATTATTTCTGTTGTAATTATTATTATTGTTATTGTTATTATTATTATTGCTGTTGTTGTTATTATTTTTGTTTTAATGGTCATTTCTATAAAGGTACTAAAGTGGAGAGTCCTGCAACCCGGACTGGATCATCCTCAGACTGGGACTGGACCGGAGCTGAAAAGACTGTAATAATCCACACAGCAAAGACCTCCTCACCTGGATCTCCCTCAAACAGGGACAGGACCTGGACCGGATCTACCCAAGAAAACACAGTAAAACAAAAGGTAGCAACTTTTATTATTATTATTATTATTATTATTATTATTATTATTATTATTATTGGTGTTGTTGTCTGTCGTTGTTATTATTTAGTTTTAATGGTAATTTCTATAAGGGTACTAAAGTGGAGAGTCCTGCAACTTGGACTGGACCTCCCTCGAAAAGGGACTGGACCGGATCTACCCAAGAAAATACTTTATTAATTCCCAAAGCAACGATGGCAAATGATAATGAAGATTCTCTAATATTTGTTATATATTTATATTTAATTTTGATTATATGATATAATACTACTACTAATAATAATAATTCAGATTATTATTATTATTATTATTATTATTATATTAATATTACTGGTCATTTCTAAAAGGGTACAGGAGCAGAGACTGGACCGTATCTCTCTCACACTGGGACTGGACCAGGGCTGTCCATGAAAAGACTAACAATCCCCAAAGCAAAGGTTGCAATTTTAGGTCCAGAAATATAAACTCAGTTCTCCCACTTGTTCACCTATGAGCCTCGGGTACCCGATACCCCGTCCTGTCGCCACTGAGCAGCAGCACCTCCACAACATGATGCTGCCACCACCATGCTTCACTTTTGTTGAGAATGACCAACATTAGGTTTGCACTAGATATTTCTGATCAGGTTCTGATGTTCGACCATTAAAAACTCATAAATGTCCAAACTGATCACAAAACCTCCTCCTATCAGTGTCTCCAGACAATTCAGTGGGAACTTCATGGGATTTTTATTTTTCTGTTAATGTGTTACTTTTTTAGAATCCTGCTCTACAGATGTCTTACACTGTGATTGTAAATGCCTCATACTAAAATACAATGCTAAAATAATCACCTTTATTGCATCTAGATTCAATAAAAAGGCAAAAATGAACTGATCTGCGCAAACACGACGCATAAAGATCGTGCGTCGTGCGCAGGCTCTACGCAGTGTTGACGCCTCAAGCAGGGTGTTATGCGCCGCGGTGAGGGAGCAGCTGAGGTAAGGGGAGCTCCTGCAGACAGAGCAGCTCTGATTAGTCTGTTAAAACTCGCTAAATCTCGGGTTATAAGGCGCTGTTTTGTGTGTGGGGTGTTTTTATTCATTAGATGAATTTTATGGGCTATTTAAGCTACTGATTCTAAGCGAAAACGCTCGGCTTTTCTTAAAGTAGGCTTATAAACAGGCTTAATCCACAGCTGAACAGCTTCAGTATCAGACACAGGAGTTTAGGTGTGTTTACGGTTTAATCCGAGTTTAAATGAAGCTGAAATTAGATCGAGAGCAGATTAAATCCTCTGTTTATTTCCTCTGCTGCTACTTTAATTAGACACGTGACCTCTAGCACGACCGACCTCACGCGCCTCACCGCTTTAATGGCTTTAGCATATTTATATATGCTGAAATATGTGTAATTAATAATTATTCATCCTTAATAAGCCAGAAACTGTGATTAAAGAAGCGAAAACGAGCCAAAAAGACGAGCAGGTCTCATAATACAGACCGCGAGCGCGTGTCAGCGCCCCCAGCGGACAGCAAGCGCCAGCGCCCGGAAGCTGCCGCCGGTCTGGACGCTCCCTGTAAATGTGAGGTTTAACCACTGCGCTTTAAAATGCACGAGATTAAAAATCATTTTTACTGAGTTTTTACTGTTGTTTACATTTCTAGTGTTTGATGTTGGTCAGATTCGCTCTCTAAGTGTTGAAGATGTAAAACCCACTAAGCTCCATCTGAGGCTCATTTCAGCGCTTCCTCTGCTCCCAAAACAGCTGATTTAACTAATCGGCGCTTTATTAAGCTGCTCTTTCAGAGCTGCAGGGATGCGCAGGACAGAGCGGCTCCTCCTCCAGCAGCAGCAGCAGCAGCAGGCCGTAGAGACGCGGAGCCACTGGGTTCAGAATGGGAAAGACTGCAGCCGCCCTCTAGTGGCCAACAGGCGCAAACACAGCTCCGCTTATTTACATAATAAACAATATTAGAAGTGTTTTAATATAATAAAAGCTTTTGATACACTATTACAAGCATCTCTATGTAATAAAAACTTTTAAACAGCACTAGAAGCTAATTTATATAATAAAAGCTTTTCAAAACAGTATTAATATCTTTATTTATATATATATATACAGTCATGCCCGAAAGTATTCATACCCCTGGCAAAGTTTGACTTAAATTTACTTTTATTTAACCAGAAATTATATTTTTGCCTGGAAATGACACAGGCATCTCCCAGGAGATAACACGATGATGTACAAGAGGCATCATTGTGGGAAAAAATATTTCTCAGCTTTTATACACATTTGAACAAAAAGTGGCATGTCCAAAATTATTCATACCCTTCTCAATAATTAATAGAAAAGCCTTCATTGGCTATTACAGCAATCAAACGCTTCCTGTAATTGCTGACCAGCTTTTTGCATGTCTCCACCGGTATTTTTGCCCATTCATCTTTAGTGATGAGCTCCAACTCTTTGAGGTTCGAGGGTCTCCTTGCCATCACCCTGATCTTTAGCTCCCTCCACAGATTCTCAATTGGATTCAAGTCCGGACTCTGGCTGGGCCACTGCAAAACATTAATGTTTTTGTCTGCTAACCATTTCTTCACCACTTTGGCTGTGTGTTTTGGGTCGTTGTCGTGCTGAAATGTCCACCGGTTCCCAAGGCCAAGTTTCTCTGCAGACTGCCTGATGTTGTTGTTGAGAATCTTGATGTATTGCTCTTTTTTCATGGTGCCATTTACTGCGATCAAGTTCCCTGGTCCATTGGCTGAAAAACACCCCCAAAACATTAGGTTCCCACCACCATGTTTGACAGTGGGGATGGTGTTCTTAGGGTTGAAGGCTTCTCCTTTTTCACGCCAAATGGTGCACACATCATTGTGGCCAAACAATTCAATTTTTGTTTCATCTGACCATAAAACAGAACACCAGAAGTCTTCTTCTTTGTCCAGATGAGCATTTGCAAAGGTCAAGCGGGCTTTTGTGTGCCTTTTCTGGAGAAGTGGTGTCCTCCTTGGCCTGCGTCCG
Source organism: Salminus brasiliensis (assembly GCF_030463535.1). Lineage (NCBI taxonomy): Eukaryota > Metazoa > Chordata > Actinopteri > Characiformes > Bryconidae > Salminus > Salminus brasiliensis. The sequence goes on along the minus strand of NC_132882.1, from coordinate 2,170,468 downwards.
TGGAACCCAGCAGTGTGCAGTGTCCGTTGAACTGTCTGCCTTGAGATGTCGCCACCAGCAGAGTCCAGATTCACCAGGATGGCCTTGGTGGTGATCCTTGGATTTTTCTTCACCTCTCTCACTATTCTCCTGGCCAGCACAGGTGTCACTTTTGGCTTCCGACCACATCTTCTGAGATTTTCCACAGTGCGGAACTTCTTGTATTTTTTAATAATACTTTGCACTGTAGCCACTGGAACTTGAAAACATTTTGATATGGCTTTATAGCCCTTTCCTGACTTGTGAGCGGCCACAATGCACAGCCGCAGGTCCTTAGTGAGCTCCTTTGTCTTAGCCATGACTGTCCACAAACCAACTGCAGAGAGCTGCTGTTTTTCTCCTGTTGAGTTGATTAAAACAGCTGTTCCCAATGAATCAGGGTAATTAGGATGCTTTAAAACAGCTTGGACTATTTGGAATGGTATAGAACTTTGGATTTTCCCATATACTGTGACAGTTTTCAAAGGGTATGAATAATTTTGGACATGCCACTTTTTGTTCAAATGTGTATAAAAGCTGAGAAATATTTTTTCCCACAATGATGCCTCTTGTACATCATCGTGTTATCTCCTGGGAGATGCCTGTGTCATTTCAAGGCAAAAATATAATTTCTGGTTAAATAAAAGTAAATTTAAGTCAAACTTTGCCAGGGGTATGAATACTTTCGGGCATGACTGTATATATATATATATAACCATACTATAGTATTATATAATAAAATGATAAATGTAATAAAAGCTTTTTAATAGAACATTAGAAGATTCTTTAATAAAAACAGTGTTAGAAGCTTATTTAATAAAAAAGCCTTTTAGTATATTATTAAAAGCTTCTTTATATAATAAAGTTTATTAGTATATTAGAAGCTTATTTTAGTAATGTAAGCCTTTTAAATAAATATGAAAATATTTTAAATATTAAAATAGAAGCTCCTTTATACACTTAACACTGGTCATATAAAGGTAAAGGTGCACGTATTTGTCACTGTACAGTGAAATGTGTCCTCCGCATTTAACACATCTGTGGTAGTGAACACACACACACACACACACACACACACACACTACCAGTGAGCTAGGGGCAGTGAGCACACACACACACACACACACACACACACACACACACACACCCAGAGCGGTGGGCAGCCAACTCCAGCGCCCGGGGAGCAGAGAGGGTAAAGGGCCTTGCTCAAGGGCCCAACAGTGGCAGCTTGCCGAGCCCGGGAATCGAACCCACAACCCTGTTATCGATATCCCGGCCCTCTAACCGCTGAGCCACCACTGCCCCAGAAATATAAATGTAATGTTTTTATAAAAGAAAAGCTTTATAGTATAACTAAATAAAAAAGTGTTAGTTTAATAATAGCATCTTTATATAATACAACTTATCAAAATAAAATAACTTATGTAAGAAAGTTCATCAGTAGAACTATATTACATTATAAAGACACAGTTATTATAATAATAAAAGCATCATATAAATAAATTATTATAATATATAAGATTCTTTAATTCTCCATGTGAAAGTGTGAAGGTGTGATGTGCTCTGTGCAGGTTGCCATGGTGACCACCGCCTCCCGCGCGCAGGTGCTGTCTCTGTACCGACGGGTGCTGCGCATTGGCCGCAGCTGGAGGGCGCAGACGGAGGCCGACACCGAGACCGAGAGGAAGTACATCACTGAGGAGGCGAGACACCTGTTCAGACAGAACCAGCAGGTGCAACAGATCACACACCTGCACTGTACTCAGCGTGTGTGTGTGTGTGTGAGTGTGTGTGTGAGTGTGTGTGTGTGTGTGAGAGAGATGATTTGACGGGGAGCCCTAGCGTCTGCATACCCCTGCATATACAGTCTGATATCCTGTGTATTGAAAATAACACACATCCTCTACAGAGACACACTTCTGTACGTTTAACACACACTTCCTGTTTAATGACTGAATAAACAACAACACGTATGTAAACGATTCTGGATCATTTTATATTCTTTGTTTTTAATTTTCTAAATTCTGTAAATTAAAAGAAAATATAATATTTAGGTTTACTGTAGAGGATTAATTCCCCTGTTTAAAACCCCAACAGCATGTACCCAAACTTTTGCATATGAGTGTGAATTAAGTAATACACTTAATTATATATTTATAATAATGTGAATAATATAATATATTAATAATAAGAAGGTGACTAATATTACAGTTTTGTTGGTGACAAATATTTAAAAGTTTAAAAGTTGCTGTAGTCCTAATTCTCTCTCTCTCTCTCTCTCTCTCTCTCCCTCTCTCTGTCTCTCTCCCTCTGTCTCCCTCTCTCACTCTCTGTCTCTCTCTCTCTCTGTCTCTCTCCCTCTCTCTGTCTCTCTCCCTCTGTCTCCCTCTCTCACTCTCTGTCTCTCTCTCTCTCTCTCTCTCTCTCTCTCTCTCTCTCTCTCCCTCTGTCTCCCTCTCTCACTCTCTGTCTCTCTCTCTCTCTCTCTCTCTCTCTCTCTCTCTCTCGCTCTCTGTCTGTCTGTCTCTCTCTCTCTCTCTCTCTCTCTCTCTCTCTCTCTCTCTCTCCCTCTCTCACTCTCTCTCTCTCTCTCTCTCTGTCTCTCTCCCTCTGTCTCCCTCTCTCTCTCTCTCTCTCTCTCTCTGTCTCTCTCCCTCTGTCTCCCTCTCTCACTCTCTGTCTCTCTCTCTCTCTCTCTCTCTCTCTCTCTCACTCTCTGTCTCTCTCTCTCTCTCTCTCTCTCTCTCTCTCTCTCTCTCTCTGTCTCTCTCCCTCTGTCTCCCTCTCTCACTCTCTGTCTCTCTCTCTCTCTCTCTCTCTGTCCTCTCTCTGTCTCTCTCTCTCTCTCTGTCTCTCTGTCTCTCTCTGTCTCTCTCTCTCTCTCTCTCTCTACCTCTCTCTCTGTCTCCCTCTCCCTCTCTCTCTCTCTCTCTCTCTCTCTCTCTCTCTACCTCTCTCTCTGTCTCCCTCTCCCTCTCTCTCTGTCTCTCTCTCTCTCTCTCTCTCTCTCTACCTCTCTCTCTGTCTCCCTCTCCCTCTCTCTCTCTTTCTCTCTCTGTCTCTCTCTCTCTCTCTCTCTCTCTCTCTCGCTCTGTCTCTCTCTCTGTCTCTCTCTCTCTGTCTCTCTCTCTGGTCTCTCTCTCTCTCTCTCCCTCTCTCACTCTCTGTCTCTCTCTCTCTCGCCTCTGTCTCTCTCTCTCTTTCTCTCTCTCTCTGTCA